>NW_025048274.1:300000-439820 GCF_018831695.1 Puntigrus tetrazona | reverse complement strand
AGAGTCTTCTCCAGAGAGGAAAAAATGCTGTAGCTATCTGACATCAGGTTCCCTTTCAGGAGAAATCGACCCCAGTGTCACAAACTGTGCTCAAAATGGAAAGATATCAAACTGAAGAATAAAAGTGGTTTTGGTAAGACTTTTAACATAAGTAATAAAATACAACTACTGCATTAAAATATCTAAAACATCATGATAATTTATTAAAATTCAGTAACTGATGCAAAAATTCTCAACATGTTTGAATTTTAAAAGTTAAATCTGGAGGACAGTGGCCTTGAAGCCTGGAGCTTAAAAGCCATAGTTTAGAGGTTAAACTCAGAGCTGGTAACCAGAAGGCTGCTTTTATTCTCACAAATCAACGTTATGATGCATGATGTATCGAAATTGTTTCATGGTGCAAAGCTCTTAACACGTGAGATGGCTCTAGTAGAGTCTACCCTGTGATGAGGTTGTGGTAACATTCAATGGTGAAAAATGCATGAAAAATTTTGCTCTGGGCGTGGCCTCTGTCAAATGGTGATAAATGCATTCATCAATTCTGTTGTTGTGTGTGTTTCCTGTAAAGAAGCCACAACAAATCTCACTGTTCTCCGATTGAAACAGATGGCATTGGATTCACTGTGTGGGTGTTTACCTCTATTTCCTGGCTTTGGCATGGCGGCAGTCTCTCTTATCCTGTTTTTATTAGTTTCCTCTTTGGAACAGGGAGTCATATCAATAAGAAAAATTAGCATAGCCTAACCAGAGCAGCAGCCTGTGATGGAACAGTAAAAAAAAAAAAAAAAAAAAGCTGTCAGGAAAGTCATACTAGGTTTTTTTTAGATTTTATGCCCAGACACTCATTGTGTGGCAATACCTGTGGTGCCCAAAACCTCGTAAAATCATCCAGTGCTGCTTTATGACAATGCCAGCTGCTCCAGCGATGGTTTTGGTGTTTCCTAACGAGTGACATGGAATGCTTTGCTTTCTCAGCAGCATGAGTGGAGCTCTCCAATGTATCTCACAGGGATTATGTGGGCCAGGATGCTGTTTGGATGGGAACATTGGAATACTGAATTGTTGACAAAGGGAGATAAAGACTGTCCAAAGTTAAAGCTGCAGTCTGTAACTTTTTTGGGAAAAAATTATCCAAAATGTTTGAAAATCAATATTTGATTAAGTACATAACCAACCAGTCTTTGAAATTAACTTTTTATTCTGGATTGTAATCCAGAAAGGATTATCTGTTTATGAAACTAAATTAAAATTAAATTAAAGACTATAGTAAACATTCGTGTATGACTGACAGCTAGCACACATACCCTTTAAAACAATAATAGTTTGGACTATATATTTTGCCATTAAATAGAAATAAATAAATACATGCTTAGATAGATAGATAGATAGATAGATAGATAGATAGATAGATAGATAGATAGATAGATAGATAGATAGATAGATAGATAGACATTAATATTTACAGGTGATGCTTTGTTGTTCAATATGCTTTGTTGTGATGCAATTTAATCCATATATTTTAAAGTGTGGCTTAAGTTTTAAAGCTTAAAGATATGTAGATTACAATTCCCATTCTTTTCTACTATTGTGTCAAGAGAATTTTACAAGTTTGCACATGTTTGATTTATCGTTCTCCTGCAGCTCTCAGCCATAAGTACTGCTATCTAGACTACAAAGCATGCATATAAAAGTCCTCATCTGACATCCCCTTAAGAGAAACTGACAGTGGGCAGGAAACTGCTCTGACTTCCAGCTTCATCTGAATTCATTCAGACCTTCAGGTATATATGAGATTAGAATACTAACACAAAATCGAGCCATGCCCTAACACAGCCTCTCAGCACATTGAGCCTTGGTTCTGATTTGAGAAACACAAGTTTGAGCCTGACTTGCATCATTTCCAAATCGCATTAACCATATTTTATCATTATCAGTAAAAGTGGCATCAATCTGATCAACGCAGTATTTCAAATTGGCACAGCATTGTGTGTATTGTCAATTTATGTGAGTAAAATTAAAAGACAGCAGCAAACATGGGAGACATTTTTGGACAATTCAGAACATTACTTTTGAACAATTAAGTGACTTAAATGATCAGGAACACTTTTTATTATTATTGTAGGTCTTGAGGTCATTCTAGGCTTTAGGATTTGGATTATCATTGACCTACCATGTTACTATCACAACTAGCCAGTTGGATATGGAGACATATTGAAGTATTTGAAGAGTGATGACTAAGCTGTTTTCTGATTGTCCTGGCAGATTTAAAAAAAAAAACTGCTGAGTGACAGTTCTCCTGGAGCAAAGGATTACATTCTTCCATAGTTCAAGAAATCTTGTCTTTGACCACCAGCCAAAGTTGTCTGCTGCAGTGTGTGCTGCTGCAGTCAATCTATACACAATTTGTCATACATAGTGAAATTAAAACTACATGAATAGTCAGAGCCATGGCCTAGTGGTTACTATATTATAGGTAATGCATTACAAGTAGCCTATTGTGTCATTTTTGAAGTAGAATATAGAATGTCACTTTTTAAATTTACATTTACATGCTTCAGTTGAAATCAGATAAGAAGCATGCATTATTCTATTTATCTCATTTATGCATTGACAAATCCAATTGAAAAACCCTGCCCTTCCCTAAGATAGGCACATTGCATATGACACCGTGTCTAGACTGCAAATGAGCAGTTACAAAACAAAAGAATGATGTTATGATCAACAAAAATCAATGAACTGCATTGCAAGTGTTTCCAGTTTCTATATAGGGTGACCGTCTGCCAAGTATAGCACTGCTATCTGGAAGAGTTTATTTCATACAAAAGTAATAATGTAACATGATGTAACTTCTAATCAGCCAATCACATGGTAACAACTTGATGCATTTAGGCATGTAGTCAAGACAATCTTACGTGTTGGTACTGGTCTGGAGTATTTCAGAAACTGCTTATCTGCTGGGATTTACATCGCAAAACTATCTCTGGAGTTAACAGAGAATGGTACAAAAAAGAGAAAATATGCAGTGAGTGGCAGTTCTGTGGGCGAAAATGCTTTGTTGATGCTGGAGGTCAGAGGAGACTGGCCAGACTGCTTTGAGCTGATAGAAAGACAGCAACTCAAACTTGTTACAAACTGAGATCTGCAGAAGAGCATCTCTGAATGCACAATATGTTGAAGCTTGAAGCATGAAGTAGATGGACTACAGATAGCACACCAGATAGCACTCCTGTCAGCTAAGAACAGGAAACTGAGGCTACAGTTCACCAAAATTGGACAATGGAAAACTGGAAAAGACTGCCTGGTCTGATAAGTCTTGAATTCTGCTGCAACATTCAGATAGTAAGGTCAGAACTAACATAAAAGCATAGATCCATGTTGCCCTGTATCAACCATTCGGTGGTGGTGTAATGGTGTGGGAAGTATTTTAAAAAAATTTTTTTTACACTTTGGACTACTTGAGCATTGTCTAAATGTCACGGCCTACCTGAGTATTATTACTGACCGTGCGTGTCCATCCCTTTATCACCACAGTGTGCCGATCTTATAATGGCTACTTCCAGCAGGATAATGAACCATGTCACAAAGCTCAAATTATCTAAAACCGGTTTTCTTGAACATGACATTGAGTACACTGCATTGAAATGGCCTCCATATTCACTAGAGCTCAATCCAAAAGAGCGTCTTTGAGATGTGGAATAATAGATGTGAGAATAATAGATGTGAGGTCAACAGAAATTACATGATGCTTGTCATGTCAATATAGACTAAAGTCCATGAGGAATATTTCCAGGACCTTGTTGAATCTATGCTATGATCAATTAAGGCATTTATGAGGGCAAAGTGGGTTCCAACCCAGTACTAGTAAGGTACTTTTAAAGTAATGCTTTTTGTGTGTCTTTTTAAACATATTGTCTTTAGTAATTTTCTTTGGTAACTGCTATCTACTCATTTCTTTGATTTAGTCTGTTCATCATAAGACGAAACACAAAGCAGATGTGACGAGACTCAAGGCAGGGTGTCTCAGAGATAGGAATTTATCAGATAAACTTCCTTCTTGATTCCTGAAATGGGACGACAGATAATAAGCCTGCGACATGGTGCTTCATGGGAAAGCACTTGCAACAGGAAGTCCAGATTGAGATGAATGATACCAACTCCAGTCAGAGTGGTGCAGGAGTTTCGTGGGAGTAGATGAGCATTTTTAAAGAGATGATTAAGGGATGGAGATGAGAGGTAGCATTTTTCACCGAGTCCCAGTATTGTCTGAACAGCTACGTTTGGGGGATTAGGATGATTTGTCTTCACAGGGAATTGTCAATTGGAACAATGTGGAAGCTCATGTGGCTTGTCATAATAATTAAGAAATATGAACTAAACTCTTGACACCATTGGTGGTGGTTGTCTAGTTTTGTTTATGTCCAAAGAATTACAAGTGTTACATACTTTATAATTAAACTAGAACTGTCTAGAAACTCTTTGAAGACAAATGCTTAAATATTTGTTTCTGTCAGATATTTTACCCCCACTAAGGTTTTGAAGAATTCTTTAAAATTACCCATTACCCACTTACCTGACAATAAAGGAATCATAGTTTATTCCGCTTTTTTTCTTTCTTCACATATTCTGACCTTCACACATAAAATATCTTCCCTAGAAATGGCCAAAAGCAGAAACTTGACTTGCCAATGTTAGGCTGCCAACCAAGTGCTACCTCGTGATCGTGCAATCAACATATCAACCAAATCAAAATCAAGAAATGAATGCAACGCAATTGGTGTAAAATATACAGATCCCCAGTGCTCACTGTTCTATGTTTTAGCATTGAGTAGTCCATAAAATATTACCCCATGAAAATCGCATGAGGGGTGATGGAAATGTCAAATTCCAGTCAAAGAGAGAAAAATCTTAAAAAAATCTCATGAAATGCAAAGGCATCTAGCTTAGATATTACATGACCCCAGTAACAGCTTTTACCAACGGAAAGTAAAAATGACAGATAGCCATAAATGCTTGATGTATTAGTAATTTATCACTAAAGGTTATGTTTATTTGTAGTATAAAATAATAGACCATTTGTGATCTGCATTTTTAAGTAGTCACTAAGTGACATGGAATGTTCCTGTCTAAGTAATGCATATCAAGATTTTGAGGTCAAGTGTTCACCCATTTAAAGACTCCTACATCATCAGCAAGCAACCTTATTAGCATATCATTAACATTTGAAAGATATGCAAGCAGTTGAAACCCATTTATTCACTGCATGTCTCTCGTATATTCAAACAGTTCAAGACAAGAATGTGGATATCATTACCAGCTTCGAGAATGGGTATTGTCGTGATATGTATTATCTAAAAAGTATGTTTATTGAGCCAAAATACAGCTATTATCTATAGGCTTACAGAAACTGCGGCTAACAATGCCTGCAACGTTTTCTCTTGCTGCAGGAGTATTGGACCACAACAATGTGTTGTGTCTTTTCTCTCATCTTCAGCCAATGGAGAATTTCTCCGGTGGCTCCTACAAGCACACAAGTGCTGTTCACACCGAGCAATGAGAACATCAAGACCACTACAGCACTCTATGGAGGGCCTGGAGCGTCTACAGAATGTGAGTTTTAGCTACTTTCTTTCATGCTTGCCAGGCTGTTTGTCTTTTTGAGTTGTTTCTAACTTTTTATCTGGCTTGTTCTGTCTGGAAATTTGCCCAATGTGATTACAAGTCTGAAGTTTGGTGCAGAACACAGTTATTCGTGTTGTTGTACTGAAACTGTAGAGTGCATGAGCACTAAAACAAACACTGATCATTGTTTAATGGTTAGTCATTATGCTGGTATATTGAAGGCAAGAAGCATCTGTCTGATTGAAATATAATGCATCAAATAAAACTAAAACAACTGTGGAATAAAAATAATGAAGTAGTCCATGTTTGTTACAACAGCACCTCACAGCAACCCCATAGGAGAATGAAGTGTACATCAATTACATACTGCATTTTAATGTGATTATAATAAAAAAAAAAATAAATGCTGTTTTGTTGTTTGTGCAAATGCACTGCAATAATTGGACATTTAAATTGAATTATCAAATTGATTAAACAGCAGAAGTTAATGCTCCTCCACCTGCATGCAATGTCATTAACGAGGGTCCTGTGTGGTTTAAACACAACCATGCTACTACGGTTTTGGGGGAAAACCATGACTAACTAGATAATTTCTCTAATGATATGATCACTACTGTGTGCAGCAGATATGATCACACTACCGTGATATGATCACTACTGTGTACTGTTAAGCAGCAGTTATGTCAACATACAAAGCAAAATAAAAATAGAAAACACATCCAAAATATAAAAACCAAGTGTCAACCAAGTGTTTTTTGGAGGTGTAATGCTAATTGAAACACACAAATTGTTTCTCACATGATAGCCAATGCATATTTTGATAAAACAGATGCCATATCTAATCAACTCTCCCAGCTCCAACAATATTAGCACCATGCTTTATAAAGACTCTGTAAAGATCTTTGTTTTCTACAGCAAGTTATGAGTTATGCGCTGCAAACATCAGAGCACCTAATTCAAAGTCAGACCACGTAATTCCTTCTGAGCACATTGAAATTGTTGAAAATGCTTGAGTACACCAAATATGTTGGACTTCTAATGGATATAAAAGATGAATGCTTATGAACAGGGCTCGAGATACTGTCTCTCTTCCTCTCTCTCTCTGTCATGGAAGCGCACTGCAGAAAAAAAGAAAGTGTGCCATCTACTGGACTATTGCTGCACCATTGTCTTCCATTCAGACACTGTTGAAAGGTGAATAATATCTAAGTGTGCTTTCACACTAAAGATTTTGGTGCACATCTGAGCCAGTATGTGGCTATTAAAACCAGGGAAACATACTAATCGCCCCAGAACATAAGTAATGTCATAATCTGTACTAAATTGTGGAGGTGAAGTGATATTGATGATAAAGGATTGCATCTTTGCCTGGTCCTGTTCACATATATTATAGAAAAATAAATGTCTCATATCTGCTTCTCTCAAAAACAGCTCTCATTCCTCCAGACTCTTAATTGTGACAAATACAAGATCCATTCTGTAAACTGGCCTAAAACATATTTTGTCAAAATACTATAGAGTATTTCACATTAATGCTTTCGAATTGTTAGAATTGCTCATGAAGCCTGTATTGTATAACATTGCTTCATATTAGAATGATTTCTAGTGAACATGCATAAATCGTTTATAAAATCAGCCATCTAGCGCATGACCTTTGAAAATGTCCTACCAAATGCCATCAACAGTGGGAAGACTGATCTGCTTGCTCATAGCATATACAGGTGTTCCTTTTATGTTCATGCTCATTGTAGCATAGCCATTTATCAATATGGTGAGCTTGAGTGTTTGTGAAATGCCTCCCACGCCATTTCAGCCTTAATAAATCTGAATGAGCAGCTAATCTGCTATTCATTAAGACTCATTATCAAGACTCACTCACACAGGCCATTCTGTGGTGTAGTTCAGCTGTGAATGGTCAAAAAAACACCTTCCACCGTCTCTGCAGTGTCTGAAAAGTCAAAAGGATAACTATCTGGTACTGAATGTTCTATGAAATTAATTGTTTCACTTCTTTCTATATACACCTCCTTTTTGCGCAGACTTTACAATTTTCAGCCCTGTAAACCATTGCATGTGATAGTGAGTATATGAGTCATTACAACTTAGGATAGATGTCATGCCCATCGATGTTAATTTAATTTAATTTACTTTTTTGCAATTTATCTATTTATTACTTGAAATTTTTTGGATTTAGAATCTGCATGCAATTTGAATCAAATTTGCATTGCACAAAAGACTGTTTTCTTTTTATATAAGGTATATAATAATTTAATCTCTGAAGTGTTTGAGTCTCAACGTATAAACAGATGAAAATTTTGCAATGTTTTTACGCTGTAGTAAAAAATAGAGAGAGAGAGAGAGAGAAAAGAACCTAAAAAGAGACATTGTTAGTTGTGTGTAATTAGTACAGAACCAATATGAAGTCATCCCTGCGTTTAAATTAGTGCTTTATTAAAAGTATTTTGGTCATACCTCCTAGTTTTAACCTATAATTTCTGAGCTGTTCAAAACCACAACTGCTCAAGACAATTAATAATTAAACACGAACACTTTCTTCCAGGCACACTCGTGTAAAGCTTTCAGAAGTTCTATTTTCAGCAGTTGTTTTCTTTAAACTCAAAGGGAAATCAAGCTGCACACCAGTCTTCCCTTGATTCAGTCATGTATAATTGATAAAACTTTAAAAATGTTTTGATGCGTTTGATAAATTGTGCAACTATTGATATTTTGTGCCCTGCCTCCACTCACCCTCTTTCTATCTCTAATTTTACCTTCTCTTCTCTGTTCCTGCCCTCCTCACGTCTTCCACTATTGATTTCTCCCTTGCACCACCAGGCATCTCACTGGGCAGTAAAGCCCAGTTGAATGTGGGAGTATGCCTTACGCTGACTCAAATCTTGAAGTGCTGAGGAGAGAGGGAGCATGTTCTTCTGTCAGATCAGCTCCCTCGGCCTTTGTCTCCTTGATTACTTCTCTGACTTTGTCTGCGTGATTGCTTCTTCTGATGAGAAAAAGAGAGACGGGCCGCTAACCTCATGATGCACTGAGCGCCGCCTCAGCTTCCGATGACTCAGCCATTTCCACCAATCAAACCTTCAAGAACTCTAATAAAAGGAAGCTGTATAAGACCATAATTGGTGATATTTGTCTGCCACAAACCTCTCTTACAACGCAAACCTTCCTTTATCTTCAGATCTAATTACAGATCTCTGTAGGTTCCTGGCAAGCAAATAAACTTTTATTTGGATGTTTTATTTGCAGACTAGAACAACATCACTGCATGAAAAGAGGTCTATTTTTTCCAGGGATGTTTTTATAACTTAGAGACTTTGTATTTCTCACCTTGGTCTCAGTCAGCTCTGGTGATTCATTTCAAAACTGGATTGGTTGCTATTCGATTAGTTCCAGCCCCCAATCTACCCTTGTGACAGATAGGTGAAAAAAAGCATTGAATGTGCACTTCAAGTCTATACTTCAAATCTTCAAATCATGTATATATATATATATATATATATAAGACATACATTAATTGAATAAAAGTTATTTAAATCAATTGTTATCACATATCACTTTATTTTAATGTGCCATTGTTACAGTGTAATTATACATTTAAATACTGAGTGATATTAATTTACTACGTGTGCTTACTATATGGTTATGGTTAGGATTTGGTTTTAGCTTGCATGTAATTATGCTTAATTTATTGCAATTATAATAGTAAGTACATTCAGTACACCTTAAAATACAGTGTTAAAATACCTCATTTTGATGTGTTGACTCAACATGTAAAATTACTTGTTTGTAATTTTGTTATTTGATATAAATTTAGAACTAGTCTGCACCAGCACAAAAAGTACACAATTTGTAATGAAAATCCTTATTTTTGTGACTTATTGCACATATATTTGTTGGAGTTTCCGTTTCAGACCTGAAATTTTCAAAGAGGAGAGTATTGAAATGCATCATGCAAGGTGATTTACGGGTCTTAACCTATTATACACTTGTGTTGTTAGTAGATTACCCTGCACCTGATTATCATTGTCTCTGCTTGTTTGCAGCCCAACGCTAATTTGCACTGTTCCTAGTAAATTGCACTGGTCATTAAATAAATGAGCCGGCTGCATCTGTGTTATTTAATTTACACATTGCCAGTAGATCAATAATAGAACTTTCCACTCCCATCCAATTTTAACTGCAATTAACATGTCTCTGATGTGTGTTAACGTGACAAATTGACAAAAAAGAAACTAAATATAATACAAATAAAAAGTTTGCACTTAACGCTGATAGTGAATAGATGAAAATTCAACCGTGATTTGCTACCTTAATTTAAACCCGAAAGATTCAATTTCAAACACCAATTACAATATCTTTAATGAAACCGGTCCCTCACTGAACGCCCAAGTAACCCAACTTAAAAGATCCAAATGCCATATTTGTGTTAATCTAAGCACTGTTATAGGACACCACAAATAAAGATAATAAATGGCACATGAAGATGACGTAAGTCAGCTCTTCAGTCTGTATAGCTACTGAGCTGATAAAGATCTCAGAAAAGAAAAAATGATATGTGGTGCAACATACCTGTAATACACTTTAACCTTTAGAATCTATTGGATGTGAGCCTACTATATATCTTATCAGAATGTTGTCAGTATTAGCGAAGTGAACTCAAATGAACCTCATTCCTCTCATGAATAAGTGCATTTGACATTTAGCAATGAATGAACTTTTCATGCAGTGCTGTTTTCAGGTCTGTGAAAGACATTCTACAGGTTTCCAGCTAAGAAGAGAGAAATCATAAATTGTCTGTGGCTTTTTTTGAACAGCCCAGCCCGCCAAACACATCACATAGCATCTCTTTCTATTTTCGTCACACTTGTTTTGTCCAAGTTATAGTGTTGATTTTTTTTTTCTTCTCCGAACAAGAAGTATTTTTATTTTACAAAGCTAATACATTTGCTGTGACATTTGTGTGTGTTTTCAGCTGTCAAGTGGATGTTCCATACCTGTGGAGCAACAGGACAAGACGGCCCTACGCCGACTCCAGTGCAGTAACTCATACCGCAACACCAATGTCAATGTCACTGTAGGCACTAAGGGACCATTCAAGGGCATCCAGATGTGGAGGGTTCCAGAGACAAGGAAATACAGGTACACACATACACACACATTATGTCCTGACCACCCCAAGCTAAAATGTCATACTGTTGAGCCTCTAGGAATTTAGTAGTTAGTTTTTCAACCATGAAATGGGAAAACATTCTTCTTCGGCACAATTGCTGCCTGTTATCAAGCCCGCCAGGTCATTCAGGTAATTGTTGTCCGTGGAGCAGGAGGAATGGGAAAACACATTTCATCAGCTGCACTGCTTCAGTAGCATCCAGACTGATAATGACATTCACTTAGCAAAGTCTGTAAAGAAAACAGCTCTGTGTTTTTTTTCCAGCTCTGTTCAAAGTGAGCTGCCTATCTAGACGACATTTTAAGACATGCTCCTGATGCAAATGCTGTTTCAGAAGGTAATATTATGCTGTCTGCTGGAATATCTCATTTGGCCGTATACTGAGATGGCATTGTAAGTAGCTCCTGTGGAGTAAATAAATAAATAAATCAGTTCAGCTCAAATAATCCATCCAATATGGCTGATGCAGTAATCGTGAGAAACACTTGTTGTTTAGAATGACAGCCTATATAGGAAAGTTTTTTTTCTCTTTTTCTGACAGTGCAACTTATCTGTGTTTTTCACAAATTTAGCAAATTACAGTTATGTCTGACTTATTTTCTGAAAAGTGAAGTAATTAAAATGGACTGTTTCTCATAATATTAACGTGCTGTGTAATTTTAAAGGAATACAGTAAAGCATTGATTGCTTAGCAACATGCTAATATCAAAATCAGCTGGAACTGCAGTAGTGGAGATCATTACTAAAAGTTGTGTTTCATCCACTTATGATGTTCCATCTCAGTTAGGAGGCTGCTGTAGACAGTATAATGCAGGGTAGCCTGCTAGGTTTAGGAACAGAGCATTCATGCCATCCCTGGTACAATGGTGGTGTAGTTTCTAAAAGTCAGGGATTGTAATTAGAAGATTGTCGGTTTGATCCCCGTAAGCAGTGTGTGAAGAACCATCGCCATTGTGAACTTGAGCAAAGCACTTAACCCCTGGTCACTCACGGAGAATTGTCCCTGTAATAAGTGCACCATAAGTCACTTTTGATGAAAGCAGCTGCTAAATGACTGCTTACTTACTTGTCTTGGGTTTAGGATCACGGCGTATGGAGCAGCTGGAGGACGCAGTGTCCAGGCGGTTCACAAGTCACATGGGGTGTACATGACTGGAGACTTCCTGTTACAGAAGGATGAGCTGCTTTATATTCTGGTGGGACAGAAAGGAGAGGACGCTTGCCCAAATGTGAGTGTTCCTTTCTACCAAAACATCCCATGCTATCGTTTCTAAAAATGTGAAAGTATTGCATATGATTATATATTTTATAATCTTTAATTATTTATTATTATTATTATTATTATTATTATTATTATTATTATTATTATTATTATTATTAGATGGTGCCTACAATGGCCCGGATCTGCAAGGAACAGCAAGGACCATCCATCAACAGGACCCAACTCAAGGGAGGAGGTGGTGGAGGAGGAGGTGGCACTTATGTTTTCAAGGTGACACTATAAAATAAATAAATAAATAAATATATATATATATATATATATATATATATATATATATATATATATATATATATATATATATATATATATATATTGTCTAATATAATTGCAATTTACTGCCAATATGTATGTCATGTCATTTTTATGCATACATTTTTTTATGCATGGTGTTCCTACAAAAATAGGAAGTATGCTTCCATATATACAGATTGGGATGGACCAGTAAGCAATCACTTGAGCAGAGCAAAAACCATTCTAAAATCTTAGCATAGCAACACTCTGAAACAGCCTTTCAAGTTTTACACAAACATAGTCTCACACTTCCTGTTTCTGTTGATTAAAGGTGGTAAATGGAGTTCACATTCCACTACTCATTGCTGCTGGAGGTGGAGGCCGTGGCTACAGCAGCCAATCGGAAACCCTAGAGGAAGTGTTGGACAGGGATCCCAGCATTCCTGGCCGCAATGGAAAATCTGGTGCTGCAGGTAACCCCAGTAGATTTCCTGTATTGTAAATCAATTAGAAAACTTTTAGCAATACTGAACTAGTGTGTATTACTGCTTCGGGCAAACAGGAGCTCACAGTAGCAGCAAAGCAGAGCAGAGATTCTTATTTTATTTATTTTTTACTTCATGTAGATGTTGGAACCATGCTTTTGTTTACCAGAATAGAAAGTTTGATTGATATGAAAAAAAATGCTGCTCCCCCAGGCTTTTATCCTACGTGGACATGGCCATGATAATTTTCTTTTCTGCTAGGCTTCAAAATAGTCCTTTATCCAGTCTGAGATTGATTATGATTTTTGAGGTGGTGCCTTCAAATTTCTTATAGCAGTGCCTGAATAAGACTGAGGCAGAAAATTAGTATTAGAATATTGGATTTTTGATATTCTTGATACACATATAGGAAGGTGGTAACAACAGTAATAATAGTGTGCTCTGCTAAGTCTAAAAATTGAAGCCACATCTGTGTCTATGCATCAATTCTCTGGGTGTTCTGGTTGTTTCCTGACAATCATTCATTATGGCTTCTATCGGTGGCACTCTTTTTAAAGGCCAGCTCCCCCATTTTGCTCTATATACTACACAAAACCTTTCTTAATTCCTAGAATTTCTAATGCTTTTCACTATGTTTTTTTAATCATTCCCATTAGGAAATGTACAGAAATGTAATAAGTATAAAGTCACTGCAAGACCTAGCAATCAACTTAAAAAACACCCAGAACACCTTAGCAGTCATTAGCAATGATCAATGGCAAATACATCAATCTTTTTTTTCTTTTTTTGTCTCTAAAAATCTTCTGTATTTAAAATGGTCTGAGCGTTTTTTTTCTCTCCAACAAAGCATGTGCTGCTAAGAAACCATTAGAGAGTTAGCAAAATGGGACAGCTTTGACGCCTGAAATAATTTGCCACATTTTTATTTTAACATTTTCATGCTAAGCAACAGCACTGACCTGCTTTAGAAGAACAGGGATGTTCATAGAGAGTCTATTTTCTCTGGAGAAATTGTTGTACCACTCTGCATTCATAGATCTGTTTGAGCATGGTTATATATATATATATATATATATATATATATATATATATATATATATATATATATATATATATATATATATATATATATATATATATATATATATATATATATATATATATAAAAAGTTATATTGTCACCTGGTGTGAAACCAGTTAGCCACAGAGAGAAACTGAAATGGAGCACGAGTGTCTTTTAGTGTCATTTTCATGATCTGTCTGGCTCTGTGGATTTCAGGCGGTGGTGGAGGCTGGAATGACACTGCCCCTGTTCCTCAAGGCGGAGACCACTCATTCTAGGAGGTCAGGTGGAGATCCCTGTCAAGCCATGGGTTGGAAAACCCGAGGAGGTTTTGGAGGTGGTGGAGGGGCCTGCATAGCTGGTGGAGGAGCTGGAGGATACAGAGGTTAGGTTTTAACCTTGTTTATTTTATATATCTTCACTTTTTTAGTTTTGTTTCATTTTATTACTGTTTCTCAACCCCATGACCATAGGGGGCAGTGCCTGGCACGATAATGATCCAAGAAAGGATGGAGATGATGGAACATCGCTCATAAGTCTTGATGGGGAAATGTACCTGGAGCCACTCAAAGGTAATACAACATTCTTTAGTTGTGTCCCAAATGATGCACTATACACTATGCATTTATACTATGTCCTATATTATGTATTTCATGAATTTTATAGCTTCCATTCACTTGCATAAGTTTGGTGCATTACATTTCGGTTACACTTTATACATTCTACTAACTGTAAGTAACTGTAACTACATGTCAACTTCTCAACAATTTGCAGCTACATGTCTACTGTTTCTCAAATTAGACTGTTAAGGTAGGTTTAGGTTAGTAGAATAAGTTGACATAAACTTGCAAAGCTCCTCATAGACATATATGGATTGTAACTAAGATCAACTAAGATTAAGATCATGAAGTTATGTTTTAACTCATAGTACATTAATAATGATAAGCCAAAAAGGGCCAGATGGTATAGGTTACTGTTTGTATTTCATTTTCAAAGCACGCCTTGTATGCTTTTGTGCTGGCATTGCACACAATCTCCTAATCCCTAAAGAAGAGGGTTATTTTCAGTTGAAAAGAATAACAAAAAAACATTGAGCCAAACTTTAGTTTTTAAAAATATGAACGGTTAACTATTATTGAATTAAAGGCAATACATTGAATTTGCTGCTAGCATTCATACTTATATGTGGTGACATTTAAATACGCCATACTGTCTACCAGTGTACTCAGTGACATGTTTTTTCTGCACTAATGAGGTAGATAAAGTACTTTTAGAACATAGCAGAAGCACACGAATTAGGATGCAGTCAAGACAACAGGGGCCAACACCTCTTTAGCAGTCAAATTAAGGTCTTAAATTAATTGCAAGAATCAATTTCACATTTTTGTGGAAAGTTTAATAGGGACATTTAATTTAATTTGCAGTGAAATATTAAAGTGCCAATAGCAAGCATCTTGGAAAACAGATGTCTGGATGATAGAGGGCTATTGGTGGTATACTGTTAGTTAGTCAAAGTTTGTACCTAAAGTTGAAGGTGACACAAACACGGTTTTCTTACAGTTCCTCTCAGGCAGCAATTTGCCTTAGAGAAGGTGCTTATGCTTCCAGGACTGGGAGTGATGAAAAGGAACTTCTACTTTGAAATAGGATTGGATCATCAAGAAGTTTTATCTTTAGCTTGAGTCTTGTGTAATAATAGGGCAATTTTCCTTCTTGAGGCAATCAAATTATAAGGAAGATAAAACAGTTTGATGTACTATGAAAGTATACTGTGTACTATGAAATTATGATGTAAAAGTCGCAGAACTATAAACTATTTCCCCAAAGCATTCACTGGTGAACAAATAAGAAATTCTACATATTAATGGCATGATTCAGAAGCTGTAGACCCAGCAATAAAAACCTGTTCACAGTGAGACTTAGACTCTTATTGATATGACAACCTTAACCTCATGTTGTTTTCTGTTCATTTCGACCTGGGCAGAATTTTTTTTTTTGGGTCACAGGAAATGTTAGTTAATGTCATTATGCTGCACTAAACTTACTGACTTTTTTACTTACGCAGGCTTTTTTTTAACACTTGTGTTGTTTCTATGACTGGCGTACAAAAATGACTCTTGTTACAGTGTTTCCAAATATTGATTGAATCCTTATTTTCTTTCAATTAGGCATGTTTTGTATTTCATTTTGGATGCTATTGATCGTAAGCCTCACTGATCTAAGCTTATCCTCAGATTTTGAGTTGATTAAATGTTTTTCAAAACCTTAGATCAATGAGTTCTAAACAGAAAAGTGCAGGATCCATATTATAGGTCAATCCCCTGGAACCACCTGGATTATGGTGCCTGCTTAAGGGCCAAAAACTTACCCCCTGTTGTGACAAGCGAAACAATCCTCTGATTATATGCCTCAAGCTTTCCTACTGTGCTTCACCATCCCATAAGTATGGTAATGTCATTTCCAGGGATGGAAGGCGACGGTGAAGTTATTATCAACCCAGTGCAGAACTGCAGTCACTGTGAGTCAGGAGATTGCCACGAGACCTCTGAGGGCACGGTGTGCTACTGTGATGAAGAGCTCTCGCTGGCCCCAGATGGAGTGTCCTGCATCAACTCAACTGGTTAGTTCATTCATAACACACTTCACCACCATTAGATGAGCGGCTATCTCATAAAATGGTAAAATGAATGTCTGGGAAGAGTGTTCTCACAATGACAAAGTTCTTTCTCAAGAGTGGCACTTACCTCCGTAAAGCCAAGTTCAATTCTCTGTCATTTACAGTCTCTCTGGCAGAGGTCATAACTGTCAGCTGTAGCTCTGCTTGCCAAAAAGAGAAAGAGATAAAAACACTTCCACTGTTACACACCTCTTTTTAGCTCCATTAATTCAGAATGTTTTACACATCTGCTCATATATGCAAATCGATTGAAATTCCCTGTGTTCTCCAGCACTGTTTTCAACTTCACAAGTGTTTAGTTAATAAGTGAGCTGGTGCCCATGGGTTCATGCTAATTATATGCTAATATCAACACTTCAAGCTCTAAAAGCTCCAAAAGTGTAAACACTTTGACAGGTTTTTAAGAAATAAGTGAGAAAAATAAGAATTAAATTGCATCAGATAAAAACTTTTCAACTTTCTGCTCAGTAGGTTAGAGTCTTCTATTTAGTAGAAAATCTTATAAATAATGGGCGTGTCAGTACTACATTTAGAACTCCTAAATTTTTCTCCTAAAGTATTCCACAAAGCATAAAACTGGTTTATCTGTGAATATGTTTTAAGACAAAATTCTTATCCAAAACCTTTAATGAAACTTCTTTGGTTTCAGTAGATTTGATGCCTGACATGAACACACTTTGTTTTTTTATTTTTTGGTGCTTAACAATTATTAACAATGGACCATAGGATTTACCTATTTTAAATGTGAAAAGCTCTAATTTCTGAATAATTTATTACTAATTTCTGCTCTAATTTGTTTGTGTATATTTGTTGCTGTGTGTTTGTGTAGCAGTGTTGCCCACCCAGCCGCCTCATCTGCCAGTGGGTCTGTCAGTGGGGACTTCTGCACTCATCGCCGCCTTGCTGTTGGCCGTCTCTGGCGTTATGATCAGTAAGTAGACCTTGTCAAATCCTTTTATAAGCGTAGTTTCATGGAGTCTCAGAGATTAAACAAAACACAATACTTGAGCCAAGTCATTTGGGGAATGTTTTTGTTACTTTTTTGGGTATTAGAAACAGAGCGGATAAACCTGCACTTTTACTGGCCAATATGACTATGGTCTTAGGCAGTACATGGACACCTATAAGTGTGGCTGTAGCTTCATCTCGATGCCACTGTAGCAAAATGTCAAATTTATTAAAATTATATATACGTTTTGTATATTTATATGTTTTGTTTTTGTTATTTTGCTTTTTTTGGAAGAAAACCCATTTGAATGCACTTTTAAAGAAACAGTATAATCATTCAGCTGCACACATGCCACACAAGCTTTCAGAATTCAAAATGAGGATTCATGTCTTACGCTTGAGACACACACACACACACACAGAGTCATGGCATCGAACACATCATCTGTCCACCTACACTGTAGTAGCAGTCTCTGAGTGATAAATAGAGTAGATGTGTGATAAATGGGCTGTTAACTGAGCTCTGACAAGCCTTGTCGATTACCACTTTATGAATAAATCACTTCCACATGCTGCACCGATGTGTTTACTGTGTGGGTCAAGCCCACCAAACTTGGACTAACATGCCTGTTCGTGAAAACTGTTTTGAAGTGTCCAGTGTTTTCTCATGGCATCCACAAATTTGCAAGAAAATGTCACCACTAAGGTTGTTGTAGTTAACAAAAATGATTAAAATGATAGACAAAATAGCTTTTTAAAACCGATTTTATGTTAAACCTGATTCAAGTCCAATTTAGCTTTTCCAAAAGGTGCTCAAACAAAACATTATAACACTAGTTATTGCAGTTTGATGGTTTATTTCAGATGAATACAATCTGAATGTATTTGACAATGGCAACAATCCCATTATGCTAATAGTTATGTAGCAAACTGGAAAAAATATATCACACTGTGCTGATTGTTGTCCAGTGTACAGACGTAAACACACCGAGCTCCAGTCTATTCAACTTGAGCTACAGAGTCCCGACTGTAAGCTGAGCAAACTGAGAGCTTCTACCATAATGACCGACTACAATCCCAACTACTGCTTTGGTGGAAAGACCGCCTCCATCAACGATCTAAAGGAGGTGCCACGCGTAACATCTCCTCACCAGGTTGGGAGCATCAATAATTCCTTATAGTTCAGTTAGGCTGCAGAAGTTTCATGTGCTAGCATGCTGTTTGACCGTCATGGGTCTTAATAATCTCCTAATAAGTGAAGTCTGAAACTTCCTAAATGCAGTATGTGAATGGAGTGATATTGTTGACCAAATTAGTAAGCATACTCTTAATGTTTTGTTTGTAGAGGTTTAGGTCATGGCGCATTTGGAGAGGTCTATGAAGGACTAGCCATTGGGATTCCAGGGGAGCCCAGTCCAATGCAGGTGGCTGTAAAGGTAAGATCTGCATATATATATATATATGATGCATAGATGCGATTATTAAATTCTCTTCTTTTATTAGACCTTCATTCCTGAGGTGTGCTCTGAGCAGGATGAGCTAGACTTTCTCATGGAAGCTCTCATAATCAGGTAACAATGAAAAATGCAAGATCCATCATTCCAATGGGCTAATTTATGAGCACATAATAGCAAAAATACCATATTTCTCTTTCTATTCCTCTGACAGCAAGTTTAGTCACCAAAACATTGTGCGGTGTATTGGGGTGAGTCTGCAAGCTCTGCCTCGCTTCATTCTGCTGGAATTGATGGCCGGAGGGGATCTCAAGAGCTTCCTGAGGGAAACTAGACCAAGACTAGTAAGAACACACATGTCACAGAGTGTGCACAGTGTCTTGTATTGCGCAAACCTCATTAAGTTATGTTTTTCATTAGTTTATTGAATGAATAGTTTGTGATTTGCTTTAGATTATTTATTTGATGGTTGTGTTTTTGTTCTGTGTATATTACTATGCTTGCAGATAGTTTCCGATGAAATAAATGCCCAAAAGTACAGTTTACTTTATACTGTAATAATGTCAAATTATAAAAGTTTTCGCATTTTTTGTTTTGGGAGTCCCCAACAACAGGTCTGCATGCATGTAAATTTAAAAACATTCATTTTCACATAATATGCATTTATTTGTAACTTATTTGCTCAATGGTTCACTTTGCGATGAATTTTTCCAAACCCTGCCTTTGTGTAACTTCGATATAAATATATATATATATATATATATATATATATATATATATATATATATATATATATATATATAGAGAGAGAGAGAGAGAGAGAGAGAGAGAGAGAGAGAGAGAGAGAGATCAATAAAATCGTTTTTACAAAGATAAAAATGACACAAAATGCCATAAATTGACAATTTTTATTAGATCCATGTATACAAGAAGTTGAGAGTTTCTTCGAGAGAATGTCCAACAAATACACAGTTCGGGTTCATCTGTCCATTGTGTGAGAAGGATTCCAGTGGTTGACTAGCAATTTGTTCTTGCTGCTGTGAGAACAGTTAACAGTAGACATCTTTGTTGGGTGGACAAAGTGAGGTCTCAAAAGCCATTCATGCGTGGAGTAGAAGTTCACTCAATAACTGGCACGGAGTCCAACATATCTCAGTACCCAACAAATATAATCGTGAGAGCTGAGTCCAAAAAGGTGAGAAAGAGGAATTGCCTTTGGGGCACAGTTATTTAAGTCCTAATAACCAATAACCCATTTAACCCTTCTTAGTTAATGGAGGAATTAATGAATATCACAGATTTCAATAAATTAATTTTAAAACTCTATAAACGTATATCATATAACAATGCTCCAATAGTAATATCAATAACTAGATGGGAAAACGATTTAGCCTTCTAACCCAACCTAAAAGGACAGACGATATCCAGGTTTTTGCCATAAAATTGTTTTATTATGCATGGAAAGCACATAGCCTGATGTCTGCTGCACTCTCTCCCTTTATAGACGCACACACATTAACATACACACTAATATTGTTAGCACTACCCTGAGTACTTCACCCATCAACTTAAAAACAGCTTGACTTTTTACAAGCGAGGTAATAATGGCTGTGTTACTAAAGACAATTAACTTAAAGTTTCACTATTAGCCAAACACTTTTTCGAGATTAGTCTCCTCAGATAGGCATTATTTTTCTAATAATTCAACAGCCCATCATCAATTATTTCTTATTGATTATTGATGCTCTATTGATTATTATTGATGTTCTAATAAATGGCTAATAATCTAGTAATACACATGGTAATAAGCAACTTATAGTTGTTACCGTAAAATGAAGTGTTACCAATAACTTTATATACGGTTCATTTTTACATTTAAAACTTTGCAGGATGTTTTCGTTCATTTAAATTTGTGTTAAACACAAAGGCTATTTTCAAAAATCCATAATGGGGTACTTAACAAACTTAAAAAAGTGCACAAGAAGATTCAATAGCATGTTTATTGGTATTTCAAGGACTATAGATTTTATTATGAAAGTACAAATACATGGATCAAAAAGCACTAGGACTTAAGTTCAACTAATGGCATTTAATATTTATTAAACTATAATAAATGTATATTTAAATGCAAATATGCAGTCCTGTCTCTAAAGATGTCATATTATATTTGCACTTACGTAAATTCCTCTAAATATATTATTGAAATATGTTAAAACTTATTATTTTGCTAAAGTTAACAATTATTTTGACAAGGAATACTCAGCATTCTGACTTTTTGTAATGCTTTCCAGGAGCATCCTTCAAGTCTAACCATGGTAGATCTTCTCAACATTGCCAGAGACATCGCCCATGGATGCCAGTACTTAGAAGAGAACCAGTTCATCCACAGGTATAATTACCGACAACCCAACACACCTTCACACATCACAGATCGATTTAACAACAGATGGATGATCTGCTTTTTTTCTGAAGTCAGCACAAAATCAGCGCTCCTGACTCCGTTCAGGAGTTGTGCTTCCTTTCATACCTGCGGTGGGAGTTCTATTTCCTTTTGACACTCTCATCCAGAATGGCATGAAAAATGAGTCCACTTAGAGCTCATTTATGCTACATGAGCAGTCCGGTCATCAATCCCGGTATAGAACAGGGACGCCGAGACACTTACCCATCTGCAGTTTCCTACTGAAGTTCCTCACACAGCCGAGTTAAAATGTATCTGGGCCTTCGTGTTCAGTTTCAACTTTTTGGTCAAAACCCAGAGGGATTGATCATTTTGCCCTTTCTGTGATTTTTTCTACTTTTTTTTTTTTTGCATAAAAGGTGTAATCCATTGCTGTCAACCAAACACCAAATGCCTTCAAATAGTGCGAGTAATTGGAAACATGAGTTCCATGACATGACCTTCAAAGGGAAACAAGAATAGTCTTGCAGATCAAGATGCAGAACTATAACTATACACAACTTTTTAGACTTTCATTGCAGCATAATTAGACCAAAACAGAACGAAATAAATAAAAAAATAAGTGTGATCAATTAAAGTATTTGCATTGAGTAACACGTTTGGTGATTAGGATGTTAAGACTTGATTAAGTAGTTCAATCATAAAACTCTAGAAGGTGTGTACTTATGGGTTGTTAATGTAACTGGTGATATTCAGAGAGTTAAAGGACAAACTGATTTGTATATGCCGCATATGCAGCAAATGAGCTTACTGCCTTGAATTAATATGACTGGCTTGCATTCACTTGAGATCCCTGCAGTGCACTCTCCGAAGCTCCACCTCCACGCACAGCAAAACGTTGCTTAATTTTGAAATTTTTGCTTGTCTAGAAACCCATTCTTTATTTAAGAATTTTTAGATATTGTGGCTGGAAACAAGACAAAAATCTTGGCTTGAATTTTTCTTCTACGGGTTATTTGAAATGCTATTTGTGTAGCAGTGTATATATTAAATACTCTCACCACAGTATTGCCATGTTAACTGAGAGTAGCAAGTTCATGTACTTGTTTGCAACAGCAGCAATAATCTTCAACTATAGCAATAACCAACAGCAGTGACAATTCAGCCGCAGTAGTGTAGCAGATCTATTCTGAGATCTAAGACCAAATGCATTGACATTTTCATCATCACGCTAAACGTTTCAGAGAGCTGTCATTGTTGAACTTCACTAAACACTTACACACATCTTTGTTTTCTATATTTTATGTGTACCCCAACACAAAACATTATGCATATAGATTTTCCAAAAAAACCATAATTTTGCATGATTTAGAAGCTGGGAACAAAAATGTCATAATGTACTTGTAATGCTATCCTTGCAGGGAAATGTGGTGCCCAAAATGTAGGGAATACTAGGTGCACACACTCAACGAAGCTGAAGCATACAACCCAGGCTCACTGGAAATACGTTCCTGTAAATACACTTCAGCAGAATCGTCATTCTATACCTGACTGCCTATTTCATGGAAGTTTCATGGAGTGGCGCTAAACGCAAGTTCAGTACATAACCCTGGCGTAAATTTTTACTTTATGCATATTTTAGATGTTTTGTTGAACTGAAACTGTGGCTTTGCAAGGCTTTATTGCAAAGCTTTATTAATTGAAACTGTGGATTTGCAAATCATACTTTATGTGAAAAGGAAAAAAACTGCCTCTAGTGAGTTTTACTGCCTCTAGTGTTCATTTCAACTGGAACCTGCAGCAGTTCATATGTATAAGTACTTTTTTTAGGTTTTGCACAAATGTAGGGAGTGCAACGTATTTCCAATCGGCCTAGCTTAGAAGCATATTAAATAATGAAGTTACAGCAATATTTTATATTCAGCAGATCTACAGCCTGAAGGAAACATCAGTTTCTTAACTCAAACACAATTTCGTAAAAATGGGGACAGATGATACTTAGTGTCTCAATTAATGAGACCAATTTGTTATTTGCTGGTCACACCTGTGTAAAAGAGAGTCCTGAAGAGAATTGCTGAAATTTTGTTGACAAGAAGGAACAGGTTTCGATGCAGAAGGTTTTTGATGAATGCCAAAACTGCATTATTTGATAAAACTTAGGATCCTTTAAAGACCTATAGCTCTGCATCATCTTCACCGACATTCTCCTAGACTTCTGAATCCATTTAGAACTTATCTTATCTTTTAAAGCATAAAGTGTGTCGCACTCTCAGGAGGAGAGTGAGCCGATAAGGAATTGTACTTATGGAGAGAAGGTTTATGAATCTTTATCTTCTAGCATTGTCATAAGAAATTAGACGGTGAAACAACAAATGAATGTTCAAGACTGCTATAATATCAACACGCAACAAAGAAACATGACAAAACAAAGTACTTTAATTAGTGTGTGATGTTGACTTCTGAAGGTCACTGGAACTAATGTGCTTTACTAACTGTAAGCTTGTGCTTTACCGTGTTTTTTTTTTTTTTTTTTTTTCAAACATATGCAGAGTTGACATGTTCATCGTTTATAATTGGAGCATTCTATCTTTGGTGCATTACTAGCGATGTTGATGGGGTGTCATTCATGTTACATGCTCTAATTCATGTGGACAGCATCTCACAATGTTGCGAATAATGGACACCAGTAATTAGACACGCACAATGGACATTTAGGACTAGACTTATTAAAGCAGAGCTTTAACTAGTTAGTTAACCAATTTAGTATACTTGCATTTGCAAGGATATTTACAGTAACAGGACTGAAAACAACACTGCTGCTGAACAATGCTGAAAAATTTAAGCTGGCAAAGTGTAAGTTACTGAAAATATAAAACATGTCATAATATATAAAATATGTGCCCTGGTGGGTAACAAGGAGAGAGTGATCTAAATGCATTTCTTTAATATATTTCACAAAAAAGATGAAAATCCATGGGAGAAACAACAATAAATATTACAAGAGACAACACAACTGTGACTATATTGTGATACTGAATATCGTTTTGTCATTCTTTTAATTAAAATCAGACAAATATCTGATATAAATGTGTCTGTCTACTCACTTGTTATTCTTAACAGAGATATCGCTGCCAGGAATTGTCTTCTGACCTGCAAAGGTCCGGGAGGGTGGCCAAGATTGGTGATTTTGGCATGGCCAGAGACATCTACAGGTAAGCCTTATGATCTCCTAATTCACCTCAAAGTTATCCTACTGTAACATAAAAATGATAAACAAACAAATAAATAAAATAAAATATGTATTAAACATGCAAACACCAGTCTGCATCAATTAGAAATGACAGACAGAAAAAAAAACCTTGACAGTTCTATATTGCATCCGTGTTTATATTCAATATTCAATTGGCTATTAAATCCGAAAGACTGTTTAGTGGCTGTGTTTTTCTTCCACAGCATTTCAGTTCAGAAAAGATGAAAGCATATCTCATTCTGAAAACCCATTTGCAAGATTTTATTACCGACATATTTCTCATTTTAAGGCAAGAGCCAAGCAAA
This sequence comes from Puntigrus tetrazona, assembly GCF_018831695.1. Lineage (NCBI taxonomy): Eukaryota > Metazoa > Chordata > Actinopteri > Cypriniformes > Cyprinidae > Puntigrus > Puntigrus tetrazona. The sequence continues at coordinate 414,920 of NW_025048274.1, read as the reverse complement.
CTTATTTAATAAGTGCTCAGCTAATTCAAAGGGTAGATAGCTATGTCCTTGTTATTTATACAAAAAAATTATCATGGTTATAATAAACCATGGCTCTGTTAGATATAACATGCCACTCTTATAGTATCTTTATACAGTACATACATTGTAATTCAGAAGTTAAAAACAACAAACGCTGCACGGCTGCTTTCAACATTGATAATAAATCAGCATACTGCATTAGAAAGATTTCTGAAAGTTTTTCAGTGACACTGAAGACTGCAGTAATGGCTGCTGAAAATCCAGCTTTTACCCACAGAAATAAATCATTTTAAAAATAATTTAAAATAAGAAATTATTGTATTAATTGCAATAATAATTACAACAGTATTTTTTTCTCTCAAATAAATGCATCTTTGTTGAGAATCAAAGAAGAAACCTCTTAAAAATATATATTAAGTGAACTAAAATCATTTTCCACACCATTTTTGGTTGTTGTAAATGTGTCGCTGGTTCCTCAAAGATAAATTAAATTCATGTTCAAGCACACAGTAACTGTCCCATTTTGTTGCTCTTTACTCACATGTGCATGTATCATTTGTGAAGACTCTAGCGACTTTTTCCCCTGGAAGGTTCACTGAGGAGCTATTATGCTTTTTCCTTGACTGTCAAGTTCATTTTAGGTTAACAACAACAAAATCTTAACTTGCCTCAGCACTGGACAACAAATCAATCAATCACTCAATTTGGCACTATTACGAACCTTTGACATTATCCATCAGATGAGATGGTAGCACCAGTGCAACGAAGTGAAAGGATTTGTGAGCTTGACTGCCTCTTAACCGCTACTGAAAAGTGTGTCTGAAAATGGCTTGCTTAGCTGGTGAAAGAAGGGTATTATTAGCCAGAGAAAATCTGAAGGGAAAAGATGGTGCGTTGTTTTACTCCCTCCGGAGAGTTGCCGTAAAGTGTGCTCTAATTGCTGATGCAGATTTTTCTTGCATTTTCCCGCTGAGCTCTGCAGACAGGACAGGAGTTTAGAACTGTGATGAAAAAGCAGTTGGGGATGGGAAAAATTACAGTGGAGGTTTGAGTGAATATTTCATCTCAACTTCTGAGAGATGAGGATTCTTAGATGTGGTCAGTTTTAATGGACATAGTTAACTCTTAGAGGTTACTTCAGATTTTTGACAGCTTTTCATTATCACTAGGGACAGGTCAGGATGGTCAACTAGTCTCCCAACAACCAATTAGTGAAGCTGACTAGTTCTCTTTTAGTTTTAATCTTTTTAGCATGATGCCTGGAGAGGGTTTTAATGTGCTGACAAACAGCAAACTGTTAGAATGTTAGCAAGCTAAAACTTTCTGACAAGCTGCTGGTCTTCTTTAAAGCATCTTGCTTTAAATAAATAAATAAATAAAACCACTATAGCCATCAAAACACAGCTTGTGTTTTAAATTCAGCACACCGACTGAACAAAAAAAAAAAAATTGACAGTTACCGTTGGAGTCTAAACATTTGTTGTGAGCAGCGTTCCTGTTTTTATGCATAATTCATTATTTTGCAATGACTATGAGAGCATTAAATTAATATAGAGTTTACTTGTTGAATATTAAATGTTAAATTACCTATATGTAGCCTGTCCTGTCATGCTGTTTTTTTAAACAGGAACATCCTATAAACTTCCTGAAACACCTTGATCTTAAAACAAAATTAACTATAACTTTTAGCAGGAATTCTGGAACTGAATCTTAATAACTCATATTGCACTAAACAGTATTTTGTCCAGCCAGTTGATCTTTAGAATTAGAAAGATGCAGCAATACACACAGCTCACATTCAAAACGTGAACACAGAAGAAGATATTTACCTTTTTTTTTTCTCTTGAATTGAGTTTATGAACTTCACAATCCCAAACTTAGCTTACCCTGACTCAAGCCTTTTGTTCTCCATCTCCTCGCCTGTGGCAGCAAACCATCACACCAGGGACCATGTAGTCAGTAGCGATACAAAGGTTTTCTGTGATATTCTTGATTTCATACTTCAAAGGGTTCCATTGTTGGTTTCCCTTGAGTCCTGGCTTGCGAAATCCGTTCGCATGACTGAGATTGGTGGAAACATGAGTGTAATGTTGGTTTGTGAGGTGTGTTTTCCTGAGGGAGGTAAAACAGGCCTCGCTGCCACAACCCCAGTAAGCCACAAACTAGTGTATATAGAGCTTAGAGTTCGATAAACCCAGGATCATCAGGATTTTGACAAAAAGTGCAAATGCTTTTGTTTAGGAGATAGTGGCCAGTATATATTTTCAGCTCCAGTCTCTCGTTTTTTCTTTTGTGATAAATGCTCAGCATAACACACACCCAGGAATATTGCTTTAGCAACCTCAGGATAGCTGAAGGCAAAAAACAAGACCTATTTGTCTCTTTTTTTCTTTCTCTCTCACTTTATTTATTTTTCCCTGTTGTCAGCAGAGGGTCAGATATTGGAACTAGATCTTGATAACATCAGCTCTGGATGACGAAAATAGTTTTAGACTCACAGTGATCACACTATGAGAAATGTGAAGAATATGACATTCAGATACGGCATTCAGTAAGAAAGTTGCAACATCCTTAAATAAAAAAAAAAAATAATAGTAAAGAAATAATCATGAAATGTAATTTTTGGGTGTGCTATAATAAGTATACGGTAATAAGTAAATAATTACTGTTTTATAACAGTTTTGCATCGATTTAAAAGTTATTTCCATGGTATGGTTTAGATTAGGACTTGCTTCATGAAAAATTTAGCTCACAAAAAGTAGCAGACAGGATGTATCTACTTATGTAATTTTTAATTTATTCTCCTTGAATACAATGTGTGTTGCTTTGGGACACGTAAGAGGATCTACCAAATGAATAATGTAAATGTGAATGTAATGTTGGTACTGCTACTATTGTACTTTTACATGACACTTGCATGCAAATGTAGTATCTTGCATATAGCATTAAAAGCACAGAGCTGATGATACTCAAGTAATGATTGCGCTCTGCATAGGAAAGTTTGACTAAAATTTGCATCTGCAATTGCATCTAAAGTTCAATATATCTTATATGTTTCCAGATCCACATATGTTTTTAGTTCAGTTTTTTTACCTCTAATATCACAATTCCATAATGTCCCAAGTTTAACCCTAAAATCTGATTAATAGGAATATTGCTCCATAACCAACAACGATATGTTTTAGAAATGTCCTACTTGAATTTAGTGGCTACATTCAGTCTTCTATTGCTTTCTGACTATTTATAACTTTTGTTATACCATATTCACTTTACGAATATGATAGGAAAACAACTGTCTTGATTAATTTGAAATATCTCAGGACATCGATGTAACTTGTCCATAACACTTTCATGTATAATTAAACCATTATAACATAGAGTTCAACAACAAATTAAATAAGGCATGTTTAATGAACTGAGAGTTTAATGTTTAGGTAAGGACCCATGACATGGATGTTGACACAGCATTTAGATAAGTTACTTAGCTGGTCCAGAAGATCTACATATTTTATATACTGAAAAAGATATTTTGAAAAATATCCAAATGAATCACTGCTTCAATGACTCTGGTTTCAAATGACATCATTTTCGATAGATGACTGAGATGATTTGGCATCTCCAGTGAACTAGATCAGTCACTTTTCATTTACCATAACCCTAATTTCCTCTTGATCCAGTTTATGACCCAAGACAGACAGATCCAGCGACTGGGTCTAAATTCAACATTTAGTTATTTTACTTTGCTTGTCTAAAACATCTGCATTTTTTATATCATAAGTAAAACATTAAGTTGTGCATCTCAGATGAACAAGGTCAGTCACTTTCCATAATCCACTTAAGTAAACTTGTCTCTTAATTTCAACCTGGAGGGGAAAAAAAACTATTAGATTATTCAAGCAATAGACTCCCATTTTAAACAAGTTGTTATTATTTTATAATGCTTTTACTTTTTTAACACAAAGCCAAGCCACATGCACGCAGTTTTCATTTAGTGACTAATTTAGTTACCAAGGATGAAGTCAAGGCTTAAGAAGACGCGGATATAAATCACCTACCAAAAAAATGGCAATTTTTCCATTCTTACGTAAGTCACACATGGACTAAGTTTCTCAATTGCGTCTTTACATAATTTTTGCTCCTTTCATTTTCCAGTGCTTTTTCACTCTCTGATCTGTGACTGGAGTTAATAAGTCACTCTGCTGCTGTCTACTGTGGGCATTCATAACAATGTCTCTTCTTTTGTCTGGGCATGTGTTTTTCCATAGAGCTAGCTATTACAGGAAAGGAGGCCGAGCTATGCTGCCAGTCAAATGGATGCCTCCCGAGGCCTTTATGGAGGGAATCTTTACCTCAAAAACAGATACATGGTGAGCGTTGTAATATAATTACATAATTAAAAGATTCATTTGCTTCAAGTTCTGTCTTATGCTATTGCAACCCCACTGTTTCTCACCCTCTGATATTGTTCTTTCCATAATTATTATGCTTTCACCTCTCTACTCTTCATTTTCTGTCTTTTTGACTTGTTTTTCAGGTCATTTGGTGTTCTGCTCTGGGAGATCTTTTCACTTGGCTATATGCCATACCCCAGCCGCAGTAACCAAGAGGTGTTGGAGTTTGTTACTAATGGAGGCCGGATGGACCCACCTAAGAACTGCCCCGGGCCAGTGTGAGTTGACTCTTAAATTCGAATATGCAAGATATTTATGCAGCACTTCTTTATAACATACACTTAAATGTCAAGAATCGGTTGTTATCTAATGAATATGAATTTTGATTCTCGATTTTTCAGTCATCATTATCCTTTCCATTGCTGTATGATTTCTGTCTTTAAAAATAATATTAATCTAACTTTTTGTTTTGGTTTAAGTTTTGGTTTAAGTTACTAAGCTCATCTGGGGACCATATTGAAGAGTTTTTAGTTTTTAATCTTTAAATTGTATTAAATTGTTCTATCATGTAATGAAAATATATATTTTGTTTATAAAAATAGGTACCGGATAATGACACAGAGTTGGCAGCATCAGCCAGAAGACAGACCAAACTTCTCAACTATTCTGGAGAGGATTGACTATTGTCTGCAGGTACTACATCTTAAAATCATGTTATAGGTTTGTTAGGAGCAGCATTTTTGAATTTCAGTATTGTAATATGCATTCTGTACACTGTGCAGAAGGAAATTGGTAAAGTATGCAGAACAGAGTTGAGCATATTATACAATCAATGCCACTATGTAATATTCTTTATTCATTTTAATTTAATTTAATTACATTTGATTTGATTAAATGGAATTTGTTTTAATTTAATTTAATTCAATTTAATTTAATTTAATTTAAAAAAATAGTATTTCTAATAAGGTACAATGCTATCTTTGATTAATTATTATGTTAGGATTTATTATTATCTTATTTTATTAACATTTATTAAAAATCTTTTTTAAAAAAGTGTATTGAGAAGTTTGACTACTCAGATTTTCAAATTCCCCTAGGATCCAGATGTGGTGAATGTGCCTTTGCCTGTCGAGTACGGCCCCATCCCTGAGGAAGAGGAGAGGGTACCCATGCGTCCCGACGACCCATCGGCCCCCTCCTTGCTTGTAACCCCTCAGGGAACAGAGGAGGCTTCATCTGCCACCCACTCCGATCAGCCTAAGAGAGATGGGGAGGCTGTTCTCATGGCCAGCCACTCCTCTGAAAGCAAACTCCCACCCGCTCCCCAACCTCAACCTCACCCCCATCACCACCATCAACCCGCAGTAGTCACTGCACCCATACCAGCTGCCAAACCTTCCTCTGCAACTCCCTTGACCACCCAAGATGGAGGCCATGTGAATTTGGGCTTCATGCAGGCCGTCCAGTCAGAGAAGGAGAGCCGTAACGGGAAGCCCACCAATCTCTGGAACCCAACCTACGGCTCTTGGTTTCTACAGCAGCAGCAGAAAAGACAGCAGGCCCAGGCACAAAGGCAGACAAGCGGCCCACGAATCCCAGGTGAAGGGCAGGAACAAGCGGGCCGGACTGTGACAGTAGCTGAAGCTCTGGGCCTACAGCAACAGCACAAACAGCAGCAGTACCAACAGCAGCTCCAGCGCCAACAACAACAGCAGCAGCAGCAGCAGCAGCAACAACAAGGTCTGTGTCGACCGCTTTGCCCCCTCCTCCCCACCTGCCCCAACCCCTTTACTTCTGGATTCGCCAGCCTAGCACCGGTTCCACTCTACAGACTACGCCGTTTCCCATGTGGGAACATCGGATATGGCTACCAGGAGCAGGGCCTGCCCATGGAGCCCATGCCAGGGCCCCAGCCTCCCCCACCTCATCCTGGCCAACAGAGGCCCATAACTTTGGCTAGGGCCAGCGGCCCTGAGGACAGTCGCCCGCTTCTGGTCACCATGGGTACAGTGCAGGACTCCAGACTCCCGAAAATGGAAGGGCACAACGCCACTGTGCTGTAACTGTGCACGTTCTCTATCAGTGCCCACTCTGCAAAACACTGTGCTGTCCATTTATGTCCACCTTTGCCAAGCCCCTTTGTGCTTTATCTTTGTGCTTTTCAGCCATGAGACTTGGACTAGAAAGGTTCTCTGCTGGAAACTCAGAGAAACTAAGTTTCACTAAAAGAGAGCAATTGTCATTTGAATAAAGTAACAACACTGCTGAGATTCTGAACGCCACAATTGAGAGACTAAAATAAACTGATTAAGCCCTCACAAGGACTAATTCTGTAAAAAAAGACTATATTATATCAGTGATATTTTTCCATAACGGGGGAGAAAAAAATAAAACGGGTTTGTTGATGTTTGCTTGCCTGCTTGTTTATTTATTCATTTGTTAATTTATTATTTGGAGGTCATGTAAATTATTAATGGGTGTGCTTCAGAAAGCAAACTGCCCCCATTCATTATGTATCATTTGTTCATTCTTGGACTTGGTTGGCTTTTAAACGCAGCAGTTTTCATCTATCACCAAACAACATGAATAACAGAATACTCTAATGGCTTGTGTGTGTGAAACTCATGAGTGTTTATGGCCTTTGGTGATCAGACTACCTGTTGCAATGGTGTTGGAATTGAAACATGTAGCATACTCGTCAGCAAATGAAGGCTCTTTCACAGGACTTGTGATAGTGATTTAATCTGTAAAAAAAATGCATTAAAACTAAATTTATTAATTTAAGGTGCCACTATTATGGATTATTTATTTAATTTTTTTTTAATTACCTTTCATGTAGGGTGTAACACAGCTGAATGAAATCATCCTGCAAAGTTTCAAATCTGAAAGTTTACTGGATATAAAGTTTTTGTCTCAGAGTCGACTCTGAATCATTGAAAGGAGTAATTGTTCAAACGAGTCCTAAGTTGTTTTGTTTTGATGTCAAAATGAAACATTAACATATTGCCTGCCTATTTGTTGGTCTTTTCACGTTGGTCTAAATGAAAATGCAAATGGTTTTTTTGCCTCTAGGTGCCACTTTTGGAGTGTTGAAAGTTCACAAACTCTACTCTACATGAAATCAACCAAACAAATACGGTAAAACTAAATGCATATTATAAGAATATTATATTATACGTTTTTTTTACCTTGCCATGAATTGTCAACCTGTTGTTCGGGACTCCCAAAATGAAAATATGAAATTTTCATGACCGACAGTTGCTTTAATATATTACAAAAACTTTTCAAAGAAAAAAAAAATTCCCTCAACCTTGTTGAGATATTAAGCTAGTGTGAATTTCCAAGTTTGATGCCGTTTTGGATCAACAAAGCCAACATAGCCAAGAGGTTCACCAGCACACCTTAGCCGGTGAAGGTTATTAACCAGCAGGGTATTTCTGGTAAAGCTGCTTAGCTAGTGAAGTTTTGTTGGAGCTTTAGCATAACAGAACATCAAAAGATGCTCTTTTAAGCTTGGAACAGCCTTTGGCTTATTCCTAGTACGCCTAAACCACCCACATAATGATACATCTTGGAAATTGTTCGCTAACCATGAACTGCATTTTGAAATGCCAGCAGAAAGTGGCTTTAAAATTGTTTTAACACTCAGCATCAGTAAAAAGTCTGCCTTGCACACAACACAAGACCAGTCTGATGCTGTATAGACTTAGAGAGTTCAATGCATTAGGGAATGTTGACGAGTCGTGTGAAAGGGCTTTGTGTTGTATGAAACTTGGCTGTATAAGAACACATTTCAAAATTTTATTTTAATAGGCATCATTCCATTAGTTTTCGATTTGGCATTTACTTTGTGTACATAAGAGCCTTACACCTGTTTGAGCAGAATATCATTAACTATGTATCATAATCTCAAGTCCTGTTTTTTTAATTGAAGGACTTTTTCCTTTAAGCTTACTGATGAGGAAAATTAATTTTTCACATACTGTTTTGTCACTTTAATGTCTTAAACATTCATTGTTTTAGTCATATTGCTTACTGTTCAGTTTTATCAAGCTGCTATTTCGAAGCAAATGTTGGATGGTCTTTTTATACTATCAGAAAGAACTGCTGTAGTGTCTTTAATAGTGAGGGTTTTACAAAGGAATATCTTGTGGCAATTTTTTACACTATTTTTTTGTTAAATAGTGGTCTCATTGTGGAAAAAAAATTGTTTTATCTTTATTTTTATTATGTTATTTTAAATGATAATTTTATCTTTATTTTTAACCTTCATATAAAGTTCTATATTAATATCATCACAGAATAACTGAAATATGTTTCAAATATTTGACTCATTTATATCCCTCTTGACTTTATGATATCATAATTTACAATGTCATAGACACTTTGTTAGCATTGATACTACAGTTTACCATAAATGGTATATTTCAATGTAAAATGCTACTTTTTGAGGGATAAATATTTCTTGACTTTAACAAAAAAAACATAAAGATATAGGTTTGAAGATATCTGATACGGTTTATGGGAGATTCATAAATCTGAGTGTTATTGCATGAAGACAAAAAAATGGGATTTTTATTGCTATTTTAATTTATTTTATTTGGTTCTTTTTACTTTATTTTTATTTCGCTTCGCAATTACAAAGTGACCACACTTGTAAAAATGTTGTAAAACCTTATTGTATCATGTATCTGTTAATCTCTGTAATTTGACATTCAATGATGAGATCTGAGAAATTAATAAATTACTATTTAATAAGTTTGGCATTGCTCTGTATTAAAATAAGCAGAAGCATCATGTCTCACAGGAGATAATGATGACAAGCTGGAACATGGTTTTGATTCTAATAATTAGTCTAATAATGTGAAATATGACAAATATTCAAATACTAGTTCCCTTTCAGTCGGTCACTCCGAGTCACGTCGGATGACCGACGAATTGGGATCTCGCTTCGAGAGACCAATCTACTTCGAGTGTATCTAAACAAGCCAATTGAAGATTGGCATGCGCTAATCGCATCCAGCTGCCGCTGATCACAGCGCGTGTATAAATAAGCAGCGGGTGCAGCGCATATTCAGCTTTTCGCTTCGAGCCGAGCGTGACTGTTCCGCTCCAAAGACGATCTACGAGTGTTGGAGTACGGCGTTTCAGCGGAGGTCGTTTTCCTGCGTCGAGTGGATTGCCACAATCAGGCTGCACTACCCCCTGTTTGTGTGCAAAACGCTATCCCCTGTTGCCGCAGCACTAAAGAGCATTCGCGGGTGCGTCTTTTTAAAGACGACGTTACGCCTGGCAAACTCGACGCGTCTTGGAAGACAGCGTGGGTCTTGCTTCAGACTACGTGCACCCGTGTGTTTCTGGATGCGGTTGTTACCTGGTGTTAGGTGATGGTCACAATCGTTGCCTCGTGTGCCTGGGCTTAGCACGCTGAGGTGGCGGTTGTGGATGAATCATTTCCTCGCGGGAGATGGTCATCTCGGAGTGATGGGCGGGCTCTGTCGCCTTGAAAAAGGAGGCGGAGCTTGTGTTTGCTCGACTTGGTTCTCATTCTGGCTGCAGACAGGTGGGCTCCATTTCGTTGTGACACAAAGCTTAAACTCTGCAACCAGTGGAGCTGCAAAGGGGCAGTCTGGACCCTCACGTGGGGTATCAGCTGTACCCTCTTGGGCTCCCCTGATGATCAGAAGTCAATCGCTGCATCGGAAGGTGAGCCAGACATTTCTGGAAGTGAAGATCCGGTTGCTCTGCGCTACCAGGCGTTGAATGTACTGGATACAGATCTAGAAATGGTGGCTATGCTTGCCCAGGCCGTCGAGGTGATCGGGATCAAGTGGAAACCTCCACTGCTTCCCCGGGCCTCGAGGCTGGACGATTGGTATTTAAGGGTGGCTTGCGCTGGTTCTCAGGGCCCCACCCTGGTACCTTTCTTCCCGGAAGTGCATGAGGAGCTTACTGGGATGTGGAAAGCACCTTTCACTGCCAGAAACTGCCCCAGTGGCTCCTCCTCCTTCACCACCCTTGACAGTGGCACAGCCAGGGAGTTACGGTGATCGCCCCCCCAGTGGAGCGGTCAGTTGGGATGCAGCTGTGTCCCAATGCCGCTTTCCGCTTAGTGCGGTGATCCTGTGCTCCCCTCCCCCGGCCTGCAGGTACTGGCCGGCTCTGAACGGCAGTGCCTTGTGCGGCCTGTGGACAAGCTGCGCCTGCAGTACACGCTTTGGCGTTGTTGCAGGTTCATCAGGCCAAGGCACTGAAGGATCTGCACAGGGGTGGTCATGACCTGGAAGTTCTGAAAGAACTCTGTATCGTGATGGACCTCGCGCCACGAGCGACGAAGGTCACAACGCGGTCTCTGGGTTGTGCGATGGCCACTACGGTGGTCCAGAAACGCCATCTGTGGCTGTGTCTGGTCGACATGCGCGAGGTAGACAAGACACGCTCCTTGAATGCCCCCATGTCCCAGACCGCCACCGGCGACGCAGTGGAGAACTTTGCCCAGCAGTTCTCCGCTGCCCAGAAGCAGACTGAGGTAAGAAACATCCTGCCTCGGCGTGCAGCTGCTGCCTTCACCCAGCCGCCGGCGGCCCACCTCAGCCAGCTCGTCGCCGAGGGTGCCCCTGCTGCCGCCACCGCTCCCGCAGTCAACGCAGCAGCCCCATCTAGGCAGCACCGTGGAGCTGGCAGCAGGGCAGCCACCCAGCCTGTCCAGGCTCCTGCCAAACCTGGAGGAAAGCGCAGGTGCAAGAGGCCCTCAGATCCGGGGATGGAGGGAGCTGCTCTGCCGGGCAGAGAATGTTGCCGCTACCTAAAACCTCGACAAGGGCGGTTTCCTCTGTCTCTGGGTCCCCAGGGAGAGCGAGGAGTTGAGCGGGCCAGTTCCGCGCCACTCACGCTCTCCTTGGGCTAATATGCAGCAGTGGGAAGACTGGGCGGACGAACCAACAGCCTACCCGCCTCACTTCTGCGGGGATGCAGGTAAGAGTTGCACACACTCAGACCCCGCTTCGGACCGGCCACGAGACGCCCGAGCCGGGTCCCTGCACTCCCCCTCGCTGCCCCATCGCCTGCACGTCGGTGGTTCCGCTCGAGCCGCTAGTTCGGTCTCTGGATGCCTGGTTGAATCTTCCCAGGCTATCCCGGTGGCTCCTGCGAACCCTTTCGACTTCGGCTATATGATTCAGTTCATCCGCGCCCCCAAGTTCAGTGGGATCCGCTATATGTCAGTGAACAATGCGTGTGCCCCTGTCTTGTGGGCGGAGATTGCTGTCCTTCTAGTGAAGGCACGATAAAGCCGCTTCCTCCAGCCGATATGAGGTCGGGGCTTACAGCCCATACTTCATAGTGCCCAAGAAAGGCGGTGGGTTATGACCAATCTTGGATCTGTGAGTCCTGAATCGAGCACTCCCGTTCAGGATGTTGACACAGAAACGCCTATTTCAGTGCGCCCCGTCCCCAGGATTGGTTGCAGCGATCGACCTGAAGGACACGTACTTTGCGTGTGTCGATTCTTCCATGCCACAGGCCATTCCTGAGGTTGGCGTCAAGGTCGAGCATATCAGTACAAGTCCTACCCTTCGGCTCTCTCCTGTCGCCACGCGCCTTCATGCAAGTCGCGGAAGCAGCCCTTGCTCCACTGAGAGAGTAAGGCGTTCGCATTCTCAACCAACTGGATGACTGGCTCAGTCCCGGGCTCAGTTGTGCGAACACAGGGATCTGGTGCTACAGCACCTCAGCCAGTTGGGGTTTCAGGTCAACCAGGAGAAGAGCAAACTCTGTCCAACGCAGAGGATCTCTTTTCTTGGGATGGAGCTGGATTCGATCGATCAGATGGCACACCTCACAGAGGAGCGTGCCATTCGGTGTTGAACTGCTTCAATATGTTCAAGAGCAGGATGGCGGTCCCACTGAAATATTTTCAGAGGCTCCTGGGGCATATGGCAGCCGCGGCCACAGTGATGCCGCTGGGACTAATCCATATGAGACCGCTTCAACATTGGCTACACGATCGAGTCCCGAGGTGGGCGTGGCAAAGTGGCACTCACCGGGTTCAAATAACACCGGCCTGCCGCCAAACCTTCACCCCGTGGTCAGACCTCTCGCCTTCGGCCGGAGTGCCCCTGGAGAAGGTCTCCAGGTATGCTGTGGTTTCACGGATGCCTCCACCACCGGCTGAGGGGCCACGTACAACGGGCATGCAGTGTCAGGGGTTTGGACGGGCCCTCAACTGCAATGGCACATCAACTGCCTAAAGTTGCTGGCAGTACATCTCGCCCTAGGCAGTCTCGAGAACTGCCTTCGAGGCCAGCATGTACTAGTCTGCACAGACAACATACTGACCGTTGCGTGCACATCAACCAACAAGGTGGTCTCACGCTCCCGTCGTATGTCGCAACTAGCCCACCACCTCCTCCTCCTATGGAGTCGGAAGTTCTGAGAGGTCGCCTCGCCATTCACATTCCAGGAGTGTGCAACCAGGCAGCCGACGAGCTGCTGTCGCGAAGCTGCACTACCCGGAGAATGGAGACTCCATCCCGGGCGGTTCAGCTGATTGGGAACGTTTCCGAGCCACTCAGGTAGACCTGTTTGCCTCTCCAGAGACTTCCCATTGCCCACTGGCACACAGCTGGCTGCGGGCCTTTGCAAGTATGTATTTCCCAGTGAGCCTTCTTGCACAGACACTGTGCAAGGTCAGGGAGGACTAGGAGCAGGTCTTGCTAGTAGCACCCTACTGGTGAAGACTTGGTTCCCAGAACTTGTGCTCCTCGCGACAGCCCCTCCTTGGCCGATCCCTCTGAGGAAGGATCTTCTGACTCAGAGATGGGGCACCCCTTGGCACCCGCGTCTAGACCTCTGGAAACTCCATGTCTGGTCCCTGGATGGGATGCGGAGGCTCTAGGTGACCTACCTCAAGAGGTAGTCGACACCATTTCTTCGGCTAGAGTGCCGTCCACGAGACAGGCCTATGCCTTGAAGTAGAGCCTGTTAGGTCGAGTGGTGTTCTTCTCAGGGTGAAGACCCCGGAATTGCCCTATCAGTCGTGCTTATCTTCTTGCAGCAAGGGTTGGAGCGAAGGCTGTCTCCTCCACCCTTAAAGTCTCACGTGGCTGCAATCGCTGCAAATCATGACCCCATAGATGGGAGGTCTGTGGGTAAGCATGGCCGGATTATCAGGTTCCTGAGGGAAGCCAGGAGGTTGAATCCTCCACGGCTCCCAACAGTACCCTCTTGGGACCTGTCTGTAGTGCTGACAGCACTGCAGTAGGCTCCGCTGAACCCTTGCCAGCAGTTGTGCTAAAGTTCTTTTATCTATGAAGACATTGCTCCTGCTCGCATTGGCCTCCATCAAGAGGGTAGGGGACCTGCAGGCTTTTTCGGTCGGCGATTCGTGCCTACAGTTTGGGCTCGCGATTCCCAGGTACCACTGAGGCCACGGCCCGGCTCGTGCCCAAGGTTCCCACTACCCCCTTCAGAGACCAGGTGGTGAACCTTCAAGCGCTGCCCTGGAGGAGGCAGACCCAGCCCTGACGTTGCTTGTCCCGTCCGAGCACTCCGATGCTACGTTGACCGGACACAAAGCTTCAGGACCTCAGTCCAGCTCTCGTTTGTCACAGAGGCCGGCAGAAGGGGAGCCGCCTCCAAGCAGAGGATGGCTCACTGGATAGTGGACGCCATTACCCTAGCATACCAAGCACAGGGTATGCCCTGCCCCCTTCAGGTTGCGGGCACACTCAGCAAGTGTTGCATCGTCCTGGGCGGTGGCTCGTGGCACCTCGCTGACAGATTGTAGAGCTGCGGGCTGGGCGACCCCAACACGATTGCTAGATTCTATAGCCTACGTGTGGAACCGGTATCCTCCTGTGTTCTCACCTCAAACTGGTAGAAGCACTGAGAGGCCCGGTTTGGGTCGGCTTGTTAACCGCTCCAGAGCGTCCATACAGTAGACCCTGTCGAGCTCCTCCATTCCCTCGGCAGCCAGATGTTGCGGAGCATCCGCGCCAGGCCCTCTCGATGAATCCGTGAGAACCGGTGAGGGCTGGGAGCCATGTAAAGTACCCCAAGAGGACTTTATGTGTGTATTTCCACGGCATAGCCTTAGAGCCCGTGTTTCCCGGCAGACCTTTCTGCCCGTCTAAGAGGGTTCAATCACCTCCAATTTTCCATATGCAAACTGAAATACTGTCCATATGCGTATTCGTTCCGAGACCTCCTACGGGAAGGCTGGACTTCCGACGCCCCCTGTTCACTAGAACGTGGGGCGTTTCCCAGTGTTCCAGTCTCACGAATGGGTAGTGTTACAAAAGTAGCTGGCTTCTTGTGGTTGAGCCCGGCCTACGCCGATAGACTGAGGGGGCTTGTGGGCTCGCACAGGGCACTGGAAGAGGCAGCGCCCATGGCGCTTTGGTAGGGATCCCAATTCGTCGGTCATCCGGCGTGACTCGGAGTGACCGACTGAAAGGGAACGTCTCGGTTACGTATGTAACCCTCGTTCTCTGAAGAAGGAACGGAGAGGCGTCACGCCCGTCCGCCACGGTGCTGCACCTCTGCTGAAGGGGCCGGGTCACTAGCTCGGCTCCTCAGTGAAAACCTGAATATCGCTGCACCCGCTGCTTATTTATACACGCGCTGTGATCAGCGGCAGCTGGATGCGATTAGCGCATGCCAATCTTCAATTGGCTTGTTTAGATACACTCGAAGTAGATTGGTCTCTCGGCGAGATCCCAATTCGTCGGGTCATCCGACGTGACGTCTCCGTTCCTTCTTCAGGGAACGAGGTTTATACGTAACCGAGACGTTATAATAAAAGCTAGGCTGTTTCATTCATTTTAGAAGTTATCATTTCCCAAAGTAACTGTTAAACATTACACCTACAAACAATAACCCCTAAACAATATGCTTTTTCTACATCCATACATCATAGTGACAAAATAAAGCATAATTTAAAAAAAAATTGTGATACATTTGTGATGGATCAATAAATAATTCACTGACACGTCGAATATGATAAAAAAAGGTGATTTAAGGTGTAGGTATCTTTTTTCTTCAGTAGATCCATTTTTTGATTTTTAAGTCAAATCGTTGTAGTCTGTCAGTCATGTAATTGTTGGTATAAGGAACTTATGCACAGAACAAAAAAATTAAACCATATCCCATCATAACAATACATTGGTGGCCTAAGACACTACAAGTGGTTTGTGTTTAAAAACTAACAGTATTTGTATCGTTTTTACCTCTTGTACACCTCCATTTCCAACGGAGATAGTGATTTTATGGTGCACAACATTTTTTTGCCATTTTTAATGCATTTTTATTATTTTATGTATATTTATTATTTTTATGTACTAAACAGGAATCTGAAACCCCACTCCTGGAGAGCTGCCATCCTCTAGGCTTCCGTTCCAAACATACTCCAATTTATCAAGTAATCTAATTATCAAGTAGCCTAACCCTGAACACCTTGATTAGCTGGTTCAGGTGTGTTTGATTGGGGTGGAAGCTGAGCTCTGCAGGACAGTAGCTCTCAGGGAGCAGACAAATTAGAAAATCATATACTTAAAAAATGCACACAATCATATTCACAGTATGTCATATCTCTGGAAAGGGATTTAGGTATGCAGTGGCGCCTCTAAGATGTCAAAATGACACAGGACACCTCATTGGCCTCCCCAACCACAAAAAAGTCTGCCATCAAAGTACACTGATGTATCAAAGTATATCGTTCACTGCAGCGCCACTTCAAGTCGAACACACCTGTCAATACCTATTGTTTCGCTTTTGCTGATTGACAGATTCATCAGCCAATCGAGGTTTAATGTTCAATGACAGACCGCCCTCTGGGTCCTGCTACGTGCCCAGCACTTCCCCCAACTTGCCCCTTTATTCTGGGATTTACGAAAATAAAATTCAATGAAAAGAACATGACAGCTGCAGTCACCGTCGCCTACACCAGAGCTTGTTGTCGATTTACTAAAAAGCCTTTTTCAAGGCGCTCTTTTGCAGACAAAAGACAATAACCGAAAAAGGAAGCACTAAACTGATTTGTATCATGCACATTGTTATGGAGATGTACGTCGCGAGGTGTCTGGATGTCCAGATGCAGGTTTTCTTTACTAAACCCAGGGTTTCTTTCAGTCTCCTCCCCTGTTTTACAGCATAAACATTGCTTAAATAGTTTATTCATTCATGCACACTGCAAAAACGCTCTTCTTGCTGAGAATTTTTTTTTTTTTAATTTAAAAATTAAGTTAAGATGGGTTTTTTTATAGATGAAAAATTGTAGAATTTAGTCTTGCTTCCTCTGGGATTTTGTGTGTTAATTTTTTTTTTTGCCATAAGAAAAATTATCTTAATGCAAATGGAAACAAGAATAGTTAATAAATAAGAGAAAAATACACTTAAATTTGTTTTTCGTTACTTCACAGAAACAAGACTGAATAGGCTACCTTGTGTTATTTTATTATTTTATTTTAAAAATGTTTTTTCCATATACATGCATATTTATTTGGCGTACCATTTTAAATGATGCAGGGGACACTGATGAGCGCACTGTATGCAGATTTTAAGGAAAGTGTGCTTCTCTTTCACGCTTTTTCTGATTGTCCATAATATAGGAGGGTCATGTGATGGTATGACAGTGGTGTAGCAATCACTTTAAATGAGACTAACCTGACTGCTGCGACCTCTGGAAGTAATCAGAACTTTCCTCAGGATTTTAGTGTGGTTGGACGCACTGATGACAAGCATCTCCATCATCACACCTTCTGAAAATTAAACTGATTACCATGGAATAAAAAGACGTAAGGGTAGTATTAGATGTATAACCACAGATAACTCACAAGTTATTTGGCCATCTTTATTTCCTAGAAATACAGAAGCAGAAGAAGCTTTCTTTTTTTTTTCCAGTACTTCACCATCTTCATCTGTCAGTGGTGAAGCTGCAGGTTCTCCTTCTTTTTGGGTGCCTCTACCTTCTTTAATCTGTCGACTGAAAACAAGTTATCTTTTTTACCCTAATAAAGAAATGTTGGATTAGAGAATACTTAATTATGTGAAAATAGTGACTATGAGGGGAAAAAAACAGCAGTGCACTGAGATAGACACAACTGTTTAATGTCAATTTTTTTCTAAAGTCATTTGGCCTACACCCATGAACCTTTCATGCTTACAGCTTTAATTTGTTCGAAAAGTGTTATTATAGGCTACTTCAGGTTTTTTTCTCTTTTCTTTTTGCCATGGGATACCATTAAAACAAACATTAGTTCAATAATTTACAGTTTTTACCTCTGATAATGTAACGGCTAGATAAAACTGTCCGTATTGACTGCGCTTTTTTCACTCCTGCCCTGACTGCAGCCACCTACTCTTGTCTACATTTCAGGCGAGACAAGGCACATTTCAAACAAGCCTATTGAAATAAATTAATTCTTTAAAATACATGAAGTCAAGAAATACATGCTGCTGTTAATAGGTATTCTGCCCTAGATATGTTCATGCTGGTTTGAGCTGTTATGTGTCTTTTCTTTTTTTACGGACAACCTTTGGTAAAATTCCATTATTTCATCTAGCCTTGCAAAAGTAAGCCCATCTGAATAGGGCTTATATGTTTAAAGTTTGAACATTGTCTTTAAGGTTTTATCTATGCATTATTCACTTTCCACAGTAAGGCATTGTTTCAATCTGGAGCACTTTTGCCTCATAGCAAAAAGGATCCTCAGTTTAAATGTGAGCGTGCATGTGTGTTAACCCCGCGATGAACTGGCCTAGAATTTTTCGTACCTTGTTCGGGATAGGCTTCAGCATCCCTACAAACTCTACACGGGACAAGTGGTTTGAAGAACGAATGGAAAGATTATTCCCTTTCCAAACCACATCCAAATTAACCTGGTTATTTTGCTGAACACCAGATTTACACCCTCTCTTGGCATAAAAAAGTACTGTCAGGATTTATTAAAGTAACACAGTTAAAAAATTAATTATAAAAAATCATGGACAGGGTTATTTTGTGGCTGACCTATTGCATATGCATTTGCAAGAGTTTTCCTTTCAGATGCAAAATTTATAGTAGGAGAGTATTTAAATAAATCATGCAACCTGGAAGTTGCTAATTTGTGCTGCTCTTGGTAGATTGCATGGGCCATTATGTAAATGATTTGGCTGCATCTGTGTTCTTTAATTTGCACATTGTCAGTAGATCACCCACTGCACTTTCCACTCCCATTGTCGCTTATAACTTACAGTCTATTGCTAATTTGTTCTTTTTAGTAAATCTGGCCCTAAGTGTTTAAACATGATTCTGAAATGTTAAAATTTCACCCACGCATTTTTATGTTCTTGGAGTGTCAGTGTGCTACAGAGTTTAACTCCAATTCTAATTAAACACATCTGAACCAGTAAATCACTGTCTTCATAAATATTGGGCACATTAGAACTTTGAAACTCTGCACAACATTGGCTTTCCGGGGGCAAGACAGTCCAACCTCCTGACTAAGTTTGTGTTCACTCTGAAAGGATATGGATATGATATGCTCCATATGGTGTAATGTAGGGGTGTCCAAACTCTTTCCTGGGCTGCATCCAAATGCTGAAAAATGCTCTGAGGTAGATGCAGCATTCCAAGGTAGAAAGGCATCAAGGCATGTCTGAATCCAAAGTTAGCTTCACTTCATACCTCATGAGATACCTTCTTCTGATCAATTTTGTTGACAGCATAGATGTATCCTTTGCTTCCTTTGATATCCCACAATCCTGTGTGTTCCATTTTGTGACATCTCATCTTAAAAATAAAGACGGCATCTGAAAGTCGCATGTGGTGGTGAGTTTAAGGTGCTGTTTGTAGGACTTTGACTCTACTACAGCATAAAAATATGATAATATTTTAAAAAAATATTAAGTTAAGATACTTGTTTATCTGAAAAACAATACTACAGTCAATTATTCTCCCAGCCCAGAACTCAGGACTTGGTTTTTGCTTTGTGAATCCCGCCCACTGCCAGTTTACCCAATCGTGTTTCGGAACCCTGGGTTGCCAGTTGGCGGAAAACACAGAGTAACACAGAGAAAAAAAAAACTGTTTGAATATTTTGAATTTGACTACAATACCTAGTTCAACCACTCTGTGTCAATCCTACGTACAGCATCTTTTGGATGTTATTTCTAACAAGAAATTAGCATTAGTATTACAATAAATATTTTTGTTGTTTCACCAAATCTCATTCTATCTTATTATAGATGATTAATCCTTAACCTACCTCAGAAGTCTGTCTGAAATTATTGTCTGAGTTTTGTGCGGTTCCCTTGTGCAAAATCACCTGCAATGTCATTGCCACAGAAGGCAGCAATTCAGCTGTCTTAGATTTGGGATGCAGCCCTGGAGAGCTGGGGCCTCATTCATAAAATGTTGAGTAGAAGCCATCCTAAATGTGATCATCTCTTGAATATGAGTTTGTTTGATTATTATTATTGTGATCAATTTGATTAAATGGTTTCAACTCTTTGCCTTGTAAACGACTCCTAATTAATGTCATTAACATATAAAATATCACCAATCACCATAATTCAGAACAGCTAGCTGCAAGAACAGAATACATTGAAAAAAAACTGCAATACTCAAACAATAAGAAGTGCTAAACTCTACAGGGCATGCTAATGCTAATAAACTATTTTCATTAGGATTGGACAGAGTTGGTAAAGCTTACTGCCCTATTCTACCTTAGAGGTGGTGTCATCTGAAGATAAGACAAGATTGTTGTCCATGCTGTCCATTAAAAAAAATAATAAATAGTAATTATATATTTTTTAATTTTTCAGACCAAGAACTTCCAAGATTTTCCATCCTTTCTGCCTGCTGACCATTAAATGAGAAAAAAAAGTTTGAGATGAAATGCATCTGTTTTTACTTGATTATGAATTATGAAAAAGCTAATAGCTTTCTGTATTTTATGCTTTCTAAACATGTTTACAACTTAAATTGTCAAATATTTCACAAAATACTATTAAAGACATTTAGCATTTAATGAGATTTTATATATCAATTAAAACGTCGCCATATGCCAACATGTTCTGTGCTTGTTTTACCGTGTGACAGTCTGCATTTCAAAAGTGCCATACATTTTTACAAAATACAAAACACGCTCCATGTGGAGCAGTGACGATTTACCTTCTCGGTATACAAAGCTGACAAAATCCATTCATCATTGTTCACAAGATGCAGAATGCACAGAGCACTCCATGGATAACTTCAAAATGTGAAACAGGAACAATATATGTGTATGGTGTTTGACGATGTCTAACATCTAAGACATAATCTGATTTTGACTTACTAAGACTGATGAGGCAGAAGTATGTTATTTAGCCTACAGCTTCCAAGCACATGAATGAGCAAAGTAATATTTATAAATGGGGAAATTGGGAATTCTCGAGGACACCCAAGTTAACGAGCTGGACATGGTGGTGAAAATAGCTGTATTCCAATAATAGCAAGCACAAAAATGAATATGCTGGTTAAGTGTTAGAAAATAAGCAATATAAATGGCTATGGCATAAAAATGTAAAATCTATATATTCCTCTATTATTTTTCTGATGTCAATGCATGAGCTGTCAATCTAACAAATGCCTGTGATTGTAAAAGTATGCCCAATAAATGCAAACATCAACCTAATGGACCGCTTTCACATTCGTGGGATTTTCAAAAGTGGTCATCCTCATGGATGTGTAAACTAGTGGTGAACAGGAGACATGTTTATTTATTTACCTTTTGCTACATTTTCTAAGCAAAATGAGCAAAATAGTGTTTCAAGATTTGTTTAAAAGTGAAAGACACACAGAGAGAGAGTTGCAATTGGTGAATGTATCATATTCTTTAAAAGGCCTATTCTTTTAGCTCACCATTTTCTTTATTGAATTATATGATTTTCCATGTTTATTAAATGTGATTAGATACTATACTAATATTGTCGTTTTCATGCATTCTGTAGACAAAGTCAACCTTGCACAGAATTGCACAAGAAGCCCAGCCAGTGGCATTTTCATTGCACTATAAGATTTGCCTTTGTTGAGAATGACCTTGTCTGTTCAATCTGATACAGTAGAAAGATCACAAATAAACAAAATAACACTCTTTACAACACCGAGGTGAAGAAGGTCATCTCTGACTGCGCAGTATGTCAAACCTTTAAAGCTGATGGGCTTGAGCAGCAGGACATTGTGATAGCGTTTTCTCAAGTCAGTCAAGGTCACGGGGTTCCACAGAACCGCCACATTGAATAATTGAACATTGACGAATGGTCTGATGAATCTTAATTTCTGCTTTGACATGCAGATGGCAGGATCAGAATCTGGCACAAACAGCAGGAATCCATTGATCCACTCTGTCTAATGTCTTGGGAATGTGTCTCTCTCATAAATTAGGCCTATTAAAAATATTTAAGCCAATGTGAAAATCATGGCATACCTAAGCTTTCACGTTGACCATGTGGGGCCTTTCGTGGCTAGAGTCCACACATTTTCGAATGGATACTAATTCAGTATGTCACAAATCATCTCAAGCTGTTTCCATAAATATGACAGCGCAATGGACTGAGCCATTTTTATTTACGATATTGAGTAAACATGGAGCAGATGGTTCCGTAGTCACAATGTGATACTTCACAACAAAATCCTAATGTTTTCTTAACCAACCATGTCAAGCAATTATACGTTTGACAAAAGCCTAGTTTTTTTTTTTATTTTATTTCTGCAGCATAATGGTGACCAGCACAGCCAATTGTGAAATCTCATTGGTCCAAAAGCGTGCTTTCTGATGGGTTGTGATCGTCATGCCGTTTCCGTGTAAACTGCTTGTTGCTTGAAACTTATTACATCATGCAAGGGTTAGTGAATGGTTCTTGTCCTGAATAAGATGTAAACCTTATGTAAAGGGGGAGAGTTGACCTTCTACTCGATTAAGTAGTTATTAAGTGCAGTACGAATTTATGTATAATTAAAGTTGCTGCAAAATAAATGTCAATAAATAATAGATTGTGTTAATTATGTAAGTGCAGAAAGAGGATCTTTAAATCGAACATGCTGACTCATAAATCAACAAACTGCATCTAATTTATTTTCTCTAATTGATTATATATTTAGTTTGAACATGTCAAAAATGGAGCAGATCATCGCATTAAACTTAATGGGAACTGACTCGATACATTAAAGCTCACACTTTTTTGGCCAAAATCAAATAGTGAGTAGGTTTTACATTGAATGAGCGACAAACTTTATACGACAAATAGTTCATAGAAATGTGTGTAGTATGAACGAAACCCTTTATGGGCGAAGAAAAAGAAGTAAAAGTAAAAAAACTAAAATATTGTAACTTTTATTGTAATTGAAATGGACAAATCTGACAAACATTCTTTGTGCATTACATTTGATAATTCAGATTTAAATTAATACTAAAATACTACATTTAAATCCACACAAAATATACAACCAGCACTAAGCAGATAATGTACAGACAGTACAAAACATCCCTGTGGAAACAGGCTGAAATGTGCAATAAGTCTCCAACTTCCATTGGAAATTATCTCATTTTATATTCCTTTTTCTTTTA
Organism: Puntigrus tetrazona; assembly: GCF_018831695.1. Lineage (NCBI taxonomy): Eukaryota > Metazoa > Chordata > Actinopteri > Cypriniformes > Cyprinidae > Puntigrus > Puntigrus tetrazona. The sequence goes on along the minus strand of NW_025048274.1, from coordinate 391,921 downwards.
TTGGTTTTCTTTGCCATTTCTTACCCTCATGTATTTCTTTTTAGGATTTTCTGATACCTAGTCAATGTCATAAACATTCTTTTCATAATTTTCTCATTAGTGCAAAATGATGTACATCCGTAATTTCGAATGCATACTCATCCTAGAATTTGGAAAAGGTATTCAACATTAAATGGGTTAAATAAAATAAGAACAGTTGCATTTGAGAAATTATGCCAATCTATTCTCATTAATAACTTTTTTTATTATCTAATATAACTATGTAGAAATGCCTGTATATATGAAAAATACTAATTGGTTCATTATAATGTCACTTAACGGTTATTACAGACCAAATCGTACAAAACAAAAACATATCCACAAACACGCTCTGATATTTAAACTGAGTTTAAACTGAAAATAATGGTAGATATTTTCAGTTCCTGATTTAGCCCTCATTGTTTGGTCTGTGTATCATCTTTAAATGACTTCGTAAAACTGACTCCAGTTTCTATTAGGGATCTTTCAGTCAAGAGCAGGCAAAACAAAAAACCTGATTAAGTCTGTCAGCAGCAACAACTGCTACATCATCTGTGGAACTATCAAGTACAATCAAGTTTTTATTCTCTGAGCTGATTAGATCTTGGATTATGATAATATTAAAGTGCTTATATTTAATCGCAACTGGTCTCGCATCGATATGAAAGATTACAAGTTTCCGAATGTATAAGTGCCATGTTCTGAAGGGATTCGCACCTTCTGACAGGACTAGACAAACACTAAGCGATGCTTTATTCTGTTGAGAGAACGTCTGAGGGGATTTGAGAAGCTGATACAGTCACAGTTACTGAAGTTATTAAATCGTCTCAACTTCTTAAATCCTGCCATTCAAGTCATTGTCTTCACCCATGTTTATTAAAGTGCTCAGAGACTGCGGTTTACTTAATCAGAAGCATCTGAATTCGAACCTCCGGCTAAAATTAAAACCTCAGAAGAAATGAAATTGGACTATTTTCTCCCTCACTTTACATTTAGTTCGTTTCGAAAATGGAGTAAACAGTTTATCAGCTGTGAACGTATGAGTCTTAGTGCAGTTAGAAAGAAAATGTCTCCTCAGGTTGGCAGAAATGTCAAAACAAATCCACGGCAATGAAATGAAGCGAAAGCCAGATGGATGGAGAGATGGGAAGCCCATGATTCGGCGTGTGGCGTTCTCAGCTGCTTTCATCCACCAGCTTGGCCCCGTTGATACCGCGGTACGTGACCCTGCTGGGTCGCACCAGAACCCCGTGGCCAGGGCGACAGCTGAAGTAGCGTCGGCTGCCCACAGAACCATCGTTTTTTCCTTTCGGGTTTCGCAGCTCGAGGCCCAGCCAGAGGCCAGGGGCAAAGTCAGTTGTGCCAATGTAGCGGATGGTGCCCATCTCATTGGCACTAATTAGCAAGACCTGCATGCCCAGGTGGAGTTTGACAGTGCCATCTGAGCCAGAGGAACTGGTGGTGCCACCCACCCGGTTAGGCCCAGGGCCAGCGCTGCTGTTTGCCCTTGATGTACCCCAGCCAGCGCTGACTGTGCTCCAGCGTCGCCGCAAATTACTGGAACGGTTCCTAAGAGACGACAACAGAAGACAAAGAGAATCTGAGAACTGGATACAAGAATCTAATTAATATTACTGATGCACCAAAATTCTGCCACTTGAAATTTTGGTAACACTTTCTATGAAGCCTGTTTTCAAAATACATTCTAAGTGTATTTTAAGGCATTATAATGCATAATGCCTTATAAACAACTTCATGAATAAGAAAGATGTCAATAAAACAGCTTGTTAACATTGTCGCATAACCTTAAACCTTCTCAAGAAAGCCAATCTATAGCTCATAGTCAGCTAACCATGTAAATGTATTATATTTTTACTTAAAATTGATTTTGTTTAAATGAATGTTATAAAAATAGTTTTATGACAGCCATTATCAGAGGTGTGTAAAAGTACTCAAAACTTTTACTCAAGTGAAAGTAAAGATACTCAGTAAAAATCCTACTCAATTAAAAGTACAAGTATCTGGCCAAAAACATACTTGAGTAAAAGTAAAAAAAAAAAAAAAAAAAAGGATAACTAATTAATAGATAGTTAATACAACTTATCCACAAAAATATTATATTTAAATATTCATCACTGATTTTATTTGCATTCAATCTTGTGCAGTCAATATATCACACAGCTTATGGGTCTATCAAAATAGAAATAATAATGAATAATCTTTTAAGGGGAAAACACGACTTTGTTACCTCAGTATGCTTCCTCAGATTTGATACTGAACTGTTGGACCTAGACTTTTATCTGATGCAAGCTACAACGTTTACTGGTTCTCACATAATGCATGCACATTTGAGCTTACATTAACCATATTTAATGTGCATAGGAAAAGTATATTACATTTTTATTTTATTTGTTTTATATTTTTATTTACTTATTTTAAAATTATAAGAAGTGAAAAGTGTTTTTTTCTTCAGAAATGTAATCAAGTGAAAATAAATGTAGGTTTTTATTGCAAAAGAAAGTCCCCAAAATTATACTTAAGTACAGTAATCAAGTAAAATTACTTAAGTATTTTACACCTGTGGTCATAAGTTTATATTTCAACAACAAATTGGTGCAAAAACGATGGAAACTTGTTTCACCACTGAATAAATAAAGTTTCAAAGGTTCTGACTTAATTGCAATTGACTTTTTTTTATTTATTCATATTTCAAATTTTTTATTCATTCTTTTTTAAATAACTCTGATAATTCTGAGAAAAGGCATAATTGGCAGAAAAAAATATTGCATGTTTATCTTACAATTTAAACTTTTTGTGCAATTATAAGTTTATATCATAATTCGGAGTAAGTTGTTAAATGGAGTGTAACAATTACCATTTTGTATTTTAATTTATTATTTTATTTGTGCTTAATTTGCACTAATAAATGGCTAATATTCTAATATTCTAGTAATATACATGCTACTAAACAGCTAATAGGTGTCACTGTAAAAAAAACAAACAATGTTTTATTTGGGAGTTGATTAATCCAATCGATTGCTTGTTGATTAAATAAACTTTAATACGAAAAATGTAATTTTGGTTTTGGTAAAAATTTATTTTGGTCATCATTAATTAATGCTAATGAATGTACATTTCTGCTTATTTTATATTAGTTAATTATTGTATATTAGTTAATTATAAGTTAAAATAACATTTTAGTTCCATTTAATTTGCAATGTATTTAAAAAATTGACCAGGATACTTGAGATATGGGCTTCTTTAAATGATGGTCTAATAAGACCTGACTATCCCTAGCTGGTGTTGTCGATTATCTCAAAAACCATTGATAAAAATGAAATCATAATTATAATCACAACTCGCACATTATTCTCACCTGCTTGCTTGGCTTTTGCGGCTTGGTTCCCTCTGTGTGGCAATAGCTGAGGAAGTACTGAGAGTGCGTCGGATTCCTTATTAAAGCAAACACAAAAACATCCGCTGGAAAGTGACCAAATATCTAAAAACCCACAGTTTTATATGAAAAAGGAATGCCTAAACTGTCTCCAGTCTTAAAAGCTTTGACGGAGAAGAGGGAATCAGACAGCAGACAACAGAATGGCTCACCTGTGAAGGAATAGTTCATCCGAGACGAGGACAGCTCTGACAGACAGTCCACTGAGCCATGAATCCTGCTAGTTAAAACAAAGCGAATGTTCAGTATTACTTCTTCCACTGCACTTTTACAACTGACGCTCTGCCAGAAAACTGTCAAGATGCATTATTTTACCCTTGCGTATACTCCGTTAGCTGTCAAACAACAAATTTATCGCTTCAAAATAGTGACAGTCACATGGGTTTATTTTGACAAATGCTTGTCAAAATTGTCATAAACAATTTGACATGTAAATACGTAGCAGGAACAAAATCGCAAACATATATACGTTAGGACGGAAAAAAAAGCAGAAGAAAGATTCTCCAATGGACGGGTAAAATCTCTGAAGTACACGTAAAATGGCACTCGAAACCCATTTTACTTTCATAATGTGATGCACTTCAGAGTGAAATAGTCTATTAGGAACTGACTGGATCGTGAAACATGATTGTTCCGTACCAGAACGTCGCCAGACTTAAATACTAGTTTGCTGTAATTGTTGAGGACTGTTCCTCTCCTGAAAAACCGCCGGCACCGCACACTGACTTGGCTGAAGGTACCCAGCGAGGAGGCTTTTTTCAAGAGGATGTGGAGCCTTTAGGTCTACTTAAGCACGGAGAACTACTCCAGTATGTTCACAATTTAAAAGTATGACAATTTCAAATTTCAACAAAAGCGAATGTCTGCCATTTTACAGCCAGATTCAAATTAATACTACCATCACTTACTATAAACAAAGCATTTTTAGGGGCTGTATCTTAATAGTCATACTTCTTTGTAAAAGTATTGTCATTTGCTATTATTCCTGTAATCTTTGTTGACTAACATGAACAGAGACAATACATAAGACCAACAACAGCAGCCTAAAACTACAATAACATTACAATAACTACCGTTTATTGGTTAACAATATGTTCTCCGCTCCACATACAAGATGATGCAAGCTGAAAAGGAAGTTTTACTTTAGAAGAACATGCAATGATGAATGATGCACATTAAAGGCCCATTGACAAAAACTAAAATGGCGTTGTAATAATCATTCTAATTTCTAATTATATCCATACCACAACTGTGACTATAATAGTGCAGGGAATTGATATCACTTAAATCACTTTCAGAACTTTTTTTTTTTTTTCTCTGATAAATAATAAAAGAGTTGAAAGCCAATTAGAATCCACCAACTTTAAAAAGCTTGAATAATTAAAGAGCAGGTGAAATAAATACAGTCTATGCTTATAATAAACTTAACTATTATTGACTAATGATATAGAGAATTAATATAACTAAAACTATATTAGCATCCACACCAACAGTCACTTTTAGAGGTTCCCATACACTTTATTGTGGAGATGGATTCTTTTACTAAAAATACAGTTCCCTTCTTTCCACAGATAAAAGCCATATACATCTTGGATGGCACTGGAGTGAGTAAATGATGAGAGAATGTTCATTTTTGGTCAGAAAATTGCTTTAAGACCAGAGGCATGCATTTCGTAAGTAAATAGGGTCTATTTTGATTTCAGTTTGACTTCTAACAAAAAAAAAAAAAAAAAAAAAAAAAAAAAAAAAAAAAAGTAATCTTTCTTGGTTCAGCTGTGGCTGCCCCGAGGGTTAATTAAGAAGTCTGAACGAGAAAAAAAAAAAAAAAAAACTTCTAGAACAATATGCTTATCAGTCAGTCAGTCGCTTTACAGAAATGCAGTGAGAAAGAAAGAGAGGAGTATGGCATAGGTGAATGGTTCTGAATTAAGAATATATGATTCATGACAGATGGAGAAGATATGAACATTGATCATTTGTTGAATAACCACCAGGGAATAAAACCGTAAAAGGTACAGAGGGACAAATGGAGGGCAGACAGCTGATGATGGGAAGGATTAGAGCCATAATAGAAGACTGACTGAAGAAAAGTAAATTGAGTAAGAAAAAGAGGCTTGATTTTAATCAAAAAGAAAGTAAAAGGAAGGTAATTCCTTTTCCAATATCCTCCCGTCAAATTTATAAAAAAAGTCAAATATAAACTATGGTCCACCTTCACAGAAATTACTTTGAATAGTTTAGAATATATAATATAATATTATATAACAGTAAGTATATTATAAAATAAAAAAATGGCACAGCTAATTTATATAGTGCTGATATGTTATTTGTCTAAAAAAGTTTATTATGCCCAAAATGTCCAGTTATTTTATCAGAGATCCCATCTTGGGATCTCATTTTAAATGTCTTCCGAGGACAAGGGCAGGGCAGTTATTTTCTGTAGGGGCCGTTCGTCCCTCATGCAGAAATGACTTGCAAATGTCGATGCACAATCTTATTAATGCTTCTGTACAGAAAGGTCAAAATGTCCATCCAACAATCAAAGACACAGTCGGCTAGAAATAATCATAGTAAAAGTCAGCAAGACACCAGAATTAAGACTCTTAAGATGCTATTACGGCCGCCAAATTCTCCACGGCACACTTGCCTCTGAACTCGTGAGGGTGGGCGAAGACTCCGTGTTTCGGGGACAGCTGAAGTATCGTACTCCTCCAACTGATCCGTCATTCTTTCCGCTCGGCTTGTCCAACTCAATCCCCAACCAAAATCCTGTCAGGGACACAAACACACATTGTACAAGCAGACGCATTTTGAGAAATGTAGCGATTTTCTCGCCGACCTGAGCTTGGGTAAACAATCTCCAATCTGTCATCTCTCAGTACAGCTCTAGCCTAAACAAAACGAATACCAAATCCTGCGATTTGAGTAAATCCAGTTATTCCTTCCAAAAAGCTTTGTAATGCTTTGTAATGCAAGGACAAACAAACAGTTGCTTTTTAGTAAGCAAGGCACAGAGCGCAGGGTGAGGCGTTATTCTATGAATGTATCTGAAAGGTAGATGAAAAGGGCACATTGAGAGGAAGATGGATTTCACCTTAGGGCTTTCAGTACCCCATCAATAAAACTCCACGAATAAGGCAGATAAGATCCATGTTCTTTTTCTAAAAAAACATAAATGGCAAGTCATTACTGTCTGGTTGAATCTTTACTTCCAAATGAGGGCACTTAAATCCAGTTCTTCTCTAGCAGCAAACTTTAAGATAACTACTTGCTTAGAGCAAATGAGCAAATCCACTGTTCAGTAGGCTCATTCAACAAGTCCAAAGCCTTCATAAGTGACTATCGACCCTTGGCAAACCAGAACTCGGTTTAAAAAAAAGCTGTTGAGCTTCACAACATGCACTACATGTGTTTCATTATAGAAGCGTGATGGTGTTAGAAGGGGACGGAAGTGCTTGCGGTATTGCATGTCTGAAATGTAATTGATTTGTGATAATACAATATGGTAATGATACTGGTCTTCAAATGTAAAGCAGGGCATTTCCAAGATCTACACAGCCTCCAAATATGACAAAAAAAAATAATAATTTGAAGGAAAATTTATAAAGAAAAAACTTTATTACACTTTATTTTAGGTCTCTTTATGCTTTATGCTTATAAGCATGCATATTAGAAGAATATTAGCTATTTATTAGAAATAAAGAATCTTTCATTAAAAATATTCTAATTATTATTTTAAGCCTTAACTGAGATTAACCATTTTAAATTATTATTTCTATATTCAGTAATATTTTTATTTGAGTATTGATTAAAACATTACTAAAAGGTAACACTATATGGTATGGTCTCATAATCTAGCAGTTTAATAATGTGTATATTTTTTTTTTTTTTTTTTTTACAACTAGTACTGTAAACAATTGCATTAACAAAATTTAAAAATATTTGTATCATGGATATAATGTATTTTATTATACACTGTCCCTCCTGTGTCCGCATCTAGCCAATATAATACCTGCCAAAATAAATGATCCCAGAGCTCCCTGGAAATCTGTTGTTCAGCTTTTGATTTGATGAAATGGCTGAGCTGCCTGATACATGAAAGTGCTCTCTGCACAAACCTCAGAGCCGAGTTCAACAGCACTCAGCGGTCATTAATTAGCGTACAGGAACAAGCGTGTTTAAGCTTTTATGCCAATAGTTCAGCTAATCTAGTTTCCCAAACCACACACCAGCAGCATTCAGTCACAATTACTCAATCGCATGTTATTAAATCAAATGTATTTAACTTTGTGGATAAATTTGATAAAAATAAAATAACACAAGCCCCAGTAGTTAATACGGTTATGGGTCAGCTCATGTGCACAATGGCACAGTGGCTTATTCAATACAATACAAATCAACTATGAAAATTTAACGTCCCAGGAAGAATAAACAGCATATTGAGCTGTTTGCCTAGCTTCAAGTATTAAAACCAATGCTGCGTTTCATTCCACAGTGGCCATAAAGTGATAATGTACCACTGAAGCACAACTCTGCGACCGGATTCTTGACTATGGTTCATCCACAATCAATCATAAACAATATTAAATCGAGTTTTTTCTGTATACCAATCTGTGTGAACCCATGTTTGTTCTCAGCCAAACACTGAAACATCTTGAATATTTCAAATAACTCCTGACTCAATAATCTTCACAAAAAATTGATTTTATATGGCGTCGTTTTTTGTTTTGTTTTATTAAGGAGCTCATCAAGGCTGTATTTCTTTGATCCAAAACAGTCAAGCTAAAAATAAATATTGTGCAATATAATGCGTTTTTTTGTTCTAATATTGAGTTTTTATTACTTATTTATTTCATACTATTTACAATAATACACCCCAAGCATTCATCTGGATAATCTGGCCCAAACAAAGAGGCCTGGAAAACAAGTAAGTGTCCCTAAAATCCTCCAAAACATCTAGTGTACTTTATACGGCAGTAAATACAGCAAATAACTTCACATAATGCTCAAGAACTGCTGGAGTTCACCTGAACCCCAGCCCCATTAAGTGAATAACCTTTATGTGGTATACGTTTGAAAAACTGCTGCATTCAACTTAAAGACTTAGCAGCGTAGCAAATATAAAATCCCAGCAGACTGACAGGTAAAGTGTGCGTTAGCGAATCTGAGTGGCTGGCCTTTTACTCATTTATAAAATGTTTTCTCTCCATTGTGTAATATTAGACGTCTTTTGAAACATTTATGCTGCTGCTGAAATATGGCTTTAATTCATTCAGAGGGTACATAACGGAGAGCAATTCAAGCACATTGGCAAAAAGACAAGCCATCGAATTTCTCTAAATGTGCAATTAACCCTGACCTGTAATGCACTTTCCAGAGATATCGTACACTGCAGGAGGTTATTAGAAGGCAATAGTGTCGTACCTGGAGCAAAACTGGTCTTGCCGTGTCATCGGACAACTCCTGTCCTTTGTCCCACCACCAATACACGCTCCCCAAATGCACCTCTAGACTCTCTTGCGCTGTGCTGCTGGCTGAAGGGGTCCTGCTGCGAGCAATCCTGATGAAAGGATGTAATCGGTGTAAAAAAGTTTCATTATCTCTTCACTTTATGCTAAATCAGACACTTTTTTTGGTAAAATCATGATCTCTTACACTGTAGAATCGCCATCCAATTATCCTAATAAATTACCACTATATGGATGATCCTTCTACTATTAATATCCATCTAAAAGGTTAAACATATTACATTCAAAATGCAAGAGAATGTAAGTGAAGCTGCAACGGATAATGTATCTTATATATCATACACTAAAATGATAAATGTATCATCAATTTCATGTGTCAAATGACCAAATATGTAGGAAGGTTACTTGGAAAAGGTTACAAACACTTAGAAAGTTTAAAAGTTTAAATTAAGTAAATAAATACATTTAAATTAATAATAATAATTATTAGTAGTTTTTTAAATCTGAGAGAGTGCTGTTACCCCAGATTTATCAAGAAAATTATCAAGGATTTTCCCCAGTAAGAGGCTACTGTAGCTACACATATTTTTTTTTTTAGAAATGCAAGCAGGGAACAACTTTAAAGAACGTTAAACCTTCTTATGGTTCTCAAGACATTTCTTTTAAATGTATAGCACAGTAATGAAGGCAGCTAAGTGTGGTAGATAAAGCCAAACAAGGAAGACTATTAATAATCTTTCATTGCGCAGAAAAGTATCCTAATCTGAAAGGCTTCAATACAGACCAGCACAAAACGCTTATGCAAGATCCCGTGTGCAGAACGATGTGCTTGAAACAACATGGAGTCACAGCGGGCAGGCTGCGCAGCCCTCCGAGTCCGCATAGAAAACTTTAAAGAGGAAGAGATGTTGATGCGTGGTGTATAAATCTGCGCGATGCTATATTGAGCATTTCTCTTGACAGCTTTAAATCTCTTTATTGAGTGCTCTTTAGGAGAGTTTAACTGTTTTGAACTGAGCATGGCGCGCAGTTTGAGTGCTGAATGGAGGATGACTTATACATTACTATCAGTCTATTTTCCTATTTGATGCTGTTTAGTGGTTTGACACAATCTGTATTGTTAAAAGCGCTGTAGATAAAAGTGATTGATGACAGACAGCCGCAGCTGAGAGAAGAGTTTAGCAGAACTTGAATATAATGACAAAATATTCATCTGCACCTCACACTGAACAGCTTCAAAACACTTGAAATGTAGTGCACAAGCATTTTATGGGGCTTTATAATGTTTATTTTGCCTTTCTTGGGGCTCGATGATATCACGGAATAGTTAGTGTCACGAGCGATGCTCGGATCTGGATCCGTCTGCGTCTGATCGATACCTGATCCACAGAAAATGACCTGATACCGATCCTGATCGATGCATTCCTATCTGTAAGTGCTGTGAATGGCGCACAGCAGAGCATGAGTCAGCAAAGGGATAATGCATTATTAAGTAGTTTTTTTGGATAATCAACTCAATTATGTTCACATATTTGCTGTGGGATTAGTCTCTGTGGGTGACGCAAGACCGTGTTAAGAATCTAATCCCTCCTCAGGGTTCATTTTGTGTTAATGTTATTGGACATTATTATTTAAAATACAAATACAAAATCCTGTTTACTGTAGACAGCAAAAACTAGACTTTGAATCGAGGGAGATACCAGAGTATGGTGTTGCGTTGAGGGAACAGGTGGGAGGGGAGCAGATCTGGTGCTAGGAGGGGTCCTTTCCTGCCATGGCCTCAGCGGTGGTCTTTGACGTGGGAGTGGCCGCGGTGGTCGTCTGGATGCTTGTCTGGAGTCCAAAGAGGACGAGGAGGTAGAACAACTGCGTGAAAGAAGACCTGTACAGACAGATAGAACGGAACTATATAACTATATATAAATCTTCTCTTGAAGTAAACATTTCTTGGTGGTGCCACCGAATCTACAGTAACTCCAGAAAAAAAATGCATCACGATTTGATGAATACAATTTTACATTAGTTTTTTCCTACACATCTTTTTTGCCCCACATTACCATATGGAACAGACAAATTACTCCCAGTTACCATTAACCTCTCCTCCTTCTTTGCCTGTATAATATCTCACTCAAGGGATATCACTTCTATTGTAGTATTCGCCATGTTGTGTTACTCATTTGCATAAAGTTAAACTTTAACACATCGACATTGGTCGCACGCCACTCATGTCACGTAATACTGCCAACTCTCGCTGAAAATTACTGACTTCAGGTCACTTTGTCACTGCAAATAGCTGTCAGTGTGAATGTCGCTTGATGAGCCAAGTGTTAAAGGTTCATAACGCTGCAATCGGTAATTGCAGGAGAAGCATTACATGGATTAGCGCTAAAATTAATTCAGCTAAGCTCTATAATGTCACTAAGTGGTCAAACCAATTAAATAATTAACCAGTGATTATCATACTAAATAATTAGCATGATAAACCAGGTGAAAAACCTCAACGAATATGAGCAGCACAAAAATCTGTCCTTGCACTGAAAAAATAAATGTTAAAACTGAACAGTCGCAAGTATCCAACATAGCAATTGAGGCTTGCCAACATCTAAAGGTCACGTGACATGTTATGAGAATGCTGCTAAACAATCTGCTTCCCAGCTGACTTCAGACTGAGTGAATTTCAAACTATTTATTTTGGGTGAATGACAAAACTTCAAACGCCCTGGAAAAATAACAGAAAATAACATTTCTATTTTTACTTACTACAGATTACTGGAAGAGCGGCCATACTAATACAAAGTTACTTCACAGAATTTTGGGTAACGCTATCGATTACCTTGTTGGTTTTCATGTGTTTATATTACAGATGCACATGCAGCTAAAAAGAACATGGTATATAAAGTCTGCAATTCTGTGAACTAGGCATTTGACATTCATGTTGAACTGTAAAAAAATGTAATTCAATAAAATAAAATTGTCAATTACATTCTACTGATTCCTAGGTATGGCTCAGTACCCTCTTCTAATGCAAGTCTCAGGTGGTAAAATGTAAAGTTGTATACACAGAGTAAGCGGTTTGTTCAAAGTTGTTGCTTTAAAACTAATAAAAACTAATTTACCAATAGACACTAAATGAAATGCAAAAATCGCTTTATTTAATTATTTTAGCATTTCAGGCCTTTCATATGGAGTCTTTGAAGCCTGCCTGAGTTCCAGCCAAATTTTAATCTTGTGGAAGCATGGAAAAGTGCCCAAGTCTTGGCAGAGTACCGCAGACATCTAACAAGACCTAAAAACTTTATCTACCGCACTTAAAGGACCAAGAAATAGGCCACACAAGAGAAGCAGCTTTAACCTTCCAGCCCTTGGAAAGCAGTTTGGAATGAGGGCTCTCATTAAGCCATCATATTCACAGACCTTCATGGGCTAAAGAGTTCATTAATGCAGTGAGTTTAGAGGCTAATTGATAAGCGAGAGCCAAGACTTTTGGAACGGACGTTAATGCCCCCAAACACAGTCTGTTAAAATACAAAGTCCAAAAATGTTATCTCAGACCAATGTATTAGCCCACCCTCGTTTAAGAGGTGGCAGTGGTATGTAGAATGAATTAAAATCCAAGGACATCTTCTTTTAACTGTACTTGAAGCTAGAGACATAGCTTCAAAATGAAATGAAAAGCACACTTCTAAAAGGTAGAGTTGAAGACAGACTTATTTCCATTATATAACATAACATCAAAATACAATCTCCTTTAAAGAGCAGGTCGTATGAGTTTTTGAAAAGTATCTCTTTTGCGGTTTTTAACATGGCTATCCTTAAAGGAAAACTGTCAGCAAAGTTGTTAATCAGAAAAGTGCTTGATAAAGATATTGTCTCTACAAAGAGAGCATTAATTTTGAATTGGCTTAAGGTAATAATTCTTCAGAACACAATTTCAGATGATATTTCAGATGGAAACTGGGAGACTTGTGACTGTTCCATTGACTGCCAAGTAAATTGCACTTTCAAGGTCAGGAAAGTATGAAAACATCATCAGAATACTCCATCAATGGTTCAATCTGAATATTATGAAGGGACAAAAATAAAAAAACAAACAAATTTAATGCACTTTTTATTTGAGGCAAGTTACGTTAAATGATGTTAATTTAAATGACAACTGTTGTCTAAACTAAAAATGTTTAGGCAGCGGGTAACAAGTAATTTCAAGTTGAAACAACATCACTGGGTGCAACGTATCTGCACCCCCCCAACCTCCCATCACCTCAATACGACATTGTTTATGATGCAATCCTGTGTGGAATTACATTTCATACAATCAGTCTTTTTCAAAGACTTCTGGAGTTTGGACGCCAGTTTCTCAGCATCATATAAATCATGTAAAACAGGGAATGTGCATCATGTTCTAAATCACAAAAACAAAAGCATCAGAATCATTAGTTCTGTACACGAGGCCCACACAAAGAATCAGCATCTATTGGAGTGTTTCAACACGCAGTCCCCAAGGACCCCTCAAAATGCTAATATATGCACAGTGAGCACACCAAAACAACCAAGATCGTGTCATCCCTGACCTTTACAAACATTATTAAGACTAACCAGTTCAATATTAACGCTGGAATAAATATCATGAAAAAAAGACAAACAGTGAAACAGTTCATGTTATACTTTACTAGAACAAAAGTCTGATAAAATATAAAGCAAATGTTTAATAAATTAAACAGGTTGGTCATTGGGGTAAACACCAAGTAATTGTACAATTAAATATGATATACTTTAAACAAACCAATGTATAAAAGATCCAGATATTTGAGAGACAGAAATAAAGAGAAAAAAAGAAAACAGGGTAATACTGTTATGAGGAGCTGTAGAGTGATTATGAAAATGAAGTATTCTAATATTAAATTAATAAACTGTAATTATACAATAATAAAGTATGAGGTTTTTTGGGAACCAACTTTTTAGTTTCTTATACAGACATTATACAGACATCAACATTTTCTCTATCAAATACATCTGCTACATAGTAAAGAAAAAGAGATTTTCACTTTAAAGTTTTAATTAACTTTGCCTTTGTGAATCTTGAAGAGAAACAATTTCAGCATCCTTAGGATATAAAGCTTGAAAAAATTGTGCATTGTGCTTTGCTGAACATAATAAACACTAAAGAATGCCAAGTAGCAAAATGGAAATGAATTATAAAAGTGTCCGTGAAATCTGGTTCTACTCAATTCAAATGGGGTATATCGTGGAGTGTTTTAAAGACGCCCCAAAAATGAAAGCACAACATGCACATTAAAATCTTACGAATTCATTCTTATGCAGCCAAAACATTTATGGCCCACCCTAAAGCAAAAAGCATTAAACGCTGCGCTAGACTCATCATCTGTTTTTATGGAACGCATTGCTCAAAGAAATATCCTTTTATCATGCTGAAATCAACAAAACAAAATGGCCATCAAATATAAAAAGTTCTCTCAGTTTGCATATAGTTGGACTTTTGGAGATCTTTTTAATATGAACTTTTTATTGTTATTATTTTCTTGAAAAATGATCTTCCACTAAATATCAACAGTTTACATCAAAAGTGAAATTAAGACGGTTATACAACCACATAATAAAAAAATATTAAGATTTAATGCAAAGGGTTACAGTGATAACAAACACACCACTTCTCCTCCGTTCTTTTCATGACAAATTACTGCCAGTCTGTTCAGCCTGATGTGAGAACTGCTCATTAAGTTTGGCTTCATTGGACAATCAATCAGCGGGAACATGGAAATCCACCACAGTCCACTATTCAAATCGCCTCAGGATAGAAGTGAAAAGAAACACCTTGAAAAGGCACTGATTAGAGGACAGCATGCAGTTGTCGTTTCTTCTGTGGTGGCCGAGAGGATGGTGACATCGTTAAAGTGTCATTTTAAAAGACGACGTGTTGCTTGGATATGGTTTTGTGAGCGTGTTGGAGGTGCAGCCAGCGAGTGGCATTCTTCTAATTGTGTGTTTAAAATGTGCGTCACATTTGGAGTCTGTCCATGAGTGACTCACAAAGTACCCTCTGAGCGCGCTTTCTGTCGCCTTTCTAGTATGTTCATATTAGGCTTAATGTGCCCAGTGTGACTCAACCCCACCCAATCAAAGTGCAGAGAAGAACGTGACTAAAGGTTTAGGAACAATGGGTGGGCATAACAAAGCTGTCGATAAAATATAATTGTGCTTCTCTGAAAGATGTGATAATTCTCTCAGGTTCATATCTATGATATGGAAGGATATACTGGACTTTTTCAAAAGGAATTGCAAATTGTGGTAGCGTAAATTGTGCGATAATCCGAATGCAAATCTTGAATTACCGTATGCATTTCTGCTTTTGAGATTGCACAGTGACTCAGTTCAAATGAAAAAGCCAAGTCCATTTGCAACTGTGCTCCCATGTCTTACTAGATATGAGTCATATTTAAATTGCGATATTAATTACCACATTTGCTTTTTCACTTTCTCTGCGTTATGCATGTAAGCTGCCACAACTTAAATGGAATCGTGATTCCTTTTTACGTTATCATTTCCTATGTCTTTACAGAAAGCTGTCGAACAATGTGAGGAGGCGACTATAGTAGGAGGAGGTGTTTCTATTGGGAGATAACATCACTGACAGGTGTCATTATTACAAATTATTATTATTATTATTTACATGGTTAACTGTTTAGGCATAATTATTTAAAATCTTATGCCTAAATATAATATAATAATGTTTTTATCATTTATCATTTTATCAAACCCAGTGTGTAAATTTAATTGTGGTGTACAGTTTAAACTAGTCAACAAGAATAACTTTATTACTTATTTATAAACAGTTAATAAAGAGTTACACTTTTCAGGATGTAACTGCAGACACGCACACACACAAATCGGGATGATAAAACATAAGAGGGGAAGAAGAACAAACATTTGTCGTATTACAATGCCTTAAGGGCTCTTCATAAAAGTGCTATTGCCACACAAAGCTATTGAGATCCATATGTCTGCATTTAGCTGTCTGAGTGGACAATACCTGTGCTCCTAGAGGAAGACACAGTAGAAATGCTTGTCTCTGATATAATAGGCAAACAGATCAACAATGTTACATCAACCTGGTCAAGTCAAGTCAACACTCGCCACACAGAAAGAGCAAGGCAACGTCTCTAGTGTAACAGAGGTGATGAGAGAAACTGCTGTATATCAGCATTAGTGCACTAATGGAAGTCTGTGTGGGTACGCTACCTCTCTTCTGGAGGCGGGTATTATGAGAAATGAGAGTCTCAGCAGGTTACAGGATATTTAAGGTGTTTGCGTATACTGTACTTAAAAACGATGCCCTTAGAGCTGTGTGTGGGTGATATGATTATCAGTCTTTTTTTTTCCAATTTTTCTTTGAATGTACAAAATTGTATGTGTCTATGTGTTTGTTTGTTTATGTAGTTATTCACTAATGTATTTAACTAATGTATTGTAAAAAAAAAAAAAAAAAAAAAAAAAAAAAAAAGGAATGGAAACGCTTAAGATGCATATAAATTCTAAAAATGCATCAAAACCTTATGCGCATATTTGAGCAGGATCAGCTTTTATCTAATCAGAAAAATGTGCATGAACTAAGATAAAAGGGAAATGTGCAATGAAAACATTAATGTGACTTTTGCGCTATGAGACAGGATAACTTGAACGATCTCTGCTTCATACAGCAACTATATGTTGTTATGGTCATTCTGAAATGAATGAGCAAAGTCTGTTGTCTAAATATTTTGGTATAAGCATTTTACAAAACTGCGTTCCCCAAACAAAAAAGCACTGACTATATTTATTGTTTTTCATCAGCTCGCTCTAAAGGCGGAAGTAGGCTAGTTTGCTATATTATATTCAGTGCCTTCTCCTTTAAAATGTTATCCTCTAAAATAAAGTATAGGCTAGAATATGATATGAAACCAATAAAAGCGCATTCAAATAGTATCATATCAGCAAGAGGCGTTATACTGAAAATCGGCATGACATATTAGCCAAGTTGATATTGATACATAAGCATTGATCAAAAGAAAGACTGCAAGTTTAATATTGCTTTTATCAAAATTAGTTCAACAAAAGAAATACAATATTGTGTATCTTACATTTTCAGTAAGTATGTTACATCAACCTCCCTTGTATGAAATCCTCTGGGGTTTTTCTGTCACGTGATGATAATACAGGAAGACTTTAAATGAGTCATTTGTCCTCTTTCATTTGTATACGTGATGCAAAAGCAGAGTTTATGCATGTTAGTGTGATTCACTACACACATCGGTGGGGTGTCACATCTGTATAAATGGGCCCTGGGGTGAAGGCTGTAATGCTTGCTTACAAGTGACATTAACTCCCTCAATGATTCCTCAGTGCTCACACAGCTTTTTATAGTCCCTACAACCCCAAAGGGACATAATAAAGTGGTAATGCCAACTGCTTTATCACCACTATTGCAGTTCACACTTGTGTAAAGTTTATTTATCAAGCAGGTCCTCTGGGATGGAAATTAGCTTTGAGTCCGTGGTGGCCGCTGGGATGCTCCTGATATTGGGTTTGTGAGATGTAAGGGATCATTAAACAACCGGGTCAATGAGAAATGTACCTGTGTTGACCTTGGCGTGACCCGAGCCAAATCAATCCGTCTTGGGTGGGGACAGGAGCAGTGGGCTGGCGGGACTGCTTTTCCGGCGTTCCGATGGTTTGCTAACTTTAAAGGGAAGGCGAATATTCCTGGAAAGGGCGGAGAGAAATGAATTTTGTTCAAAAACAGACATCACCAACTATACATATTACATATGTTTAACAAGATTAATATCACTGGTCTAATTGGATTCAGCGATCTGTGCTAAGTTATGCTAAAAGTGCTTTCGCCAGATTCGGTGATCGGGCTGAATTGATTCCAAAACGGTAAAACTCGACTCATTAACTCTGGGGAGTTGGAGAATGAGCCTATTTCGAAAAAGTGTCCGAAAAACATAACTTTTGCAAGTATCATTATGCGAAAAAAGTTTCCAGTTGGTAAGTTACTCTTACCGTGTTTAATCGGCAGGTGAAGTACTGAACGCCAGCTACTGATCCATCATTCTTGCCCACTGGTTGGTAAAGCTCCACCCAGCCCAAAGACCCCCAGCAAACTCAGTACTGCCTTGGAACCGCAGAATCCCAGCCTTGCAAAACAAGCGACAGCCAGAGAGTAAACTAAGATTTACACTTTCCCTAATGCATTCAATCACGGGACCACAGGAGCATCCTGCTGAAACACTTTAACAAACGGAGGGGAGGCTCTGTGGGGACAGTGTGAGAATAGTTTTCTGGCCGCGTGGGCTGCGAGGCGATAATACATGTTCAATAGACCTGTTTCACGCTCTCTTTATCTTGCTCCGTATCTGGAGGGCAATGAAAAGTGATTACTTCTTTATTCCAGAAACAAACAAGCACGATTCGCACACAGCGGCGCGTATTTAGGCCCGTTCGACCGATCGCCGGAGAGCCGACCTTGTTTTCTTATGCGCTACGACATTCATAAACAGGCAAATGAGCTTGGATAAAAATAACGTTAAATGTAAAATGGGGATCAAAGAAAGCCAGGGGCGCCAAGGATCCCTGAAGATAATGGGGTTTTGATTAGCCAATCTGCAGATTCTAGGCACTCTGCTCACTTTAGTCCCAATGTGGCGGAGGGATTTCATTAATGGATAATTTGGTGTGTAGGTAGAGCGGGCGAGTCAGCCAAAAAAAGAAAGAAAAAAGAAAAATGTAAAAGAATTCGTTCTCAGTGATGACAATACAGATGAGCAAGCCCTTTAGTCTCTTTACTCTTCTTTCAGTTTTCTGACCTACTATTTTCTGTACCCTCTGCAAATGGATTTGAGAGCCCGGCTAAATCTCTCTGTCCATTACTGATGATGTCACAATGGACTGCAGCTTGCAATGCGGCTGCCTTTTAGCTGTAGTGAATCGCAGAGCGGTTATACAGAATGGTGGACAGATTTGATTGCGTAGCAGCTTCAGGATACCATTCAATGACATTTTAGTTCTTGGCTGGGAGCAGTGCATGAAGTCATTTCTTTCCGACAACTCTCATTTTTGCAGAACATTGTGTGGGGGTGCACCTGTTTCTATGAAATTTGATTTCTCAATTGCTCAATCAATATCAATCACAGCAAACCTGTTACGCTTGGAACTCCCAGCATCTGTAAGCCATCTTTATATTTGAGGTGAGGACCAACAAGCACACACATGTCCTTTGATTTTCAAAGCAGATATACATTTTATACAAATTTGCTGCCAATGTGAATCTTTAAATTTAGTTTGCACTGACCTAACACATTTGCATAATCACTGCATTTAAAGCAAATCAAATACCTTGCTGATCATGGTTTTAAGACATGTAAATAAATTATTGCCCACACACATAAAATGGCCCCACAATGACTTTTCATTGCTAGACACACACACACAAGGGGTCCCTCAAAATATTAAGACACATATGCTACAGAAAAAGCATTATATAATAAAAATATAAGATTACAAACTACTGAACAAAATCTTATGACCAGAGGAAACATTACAAGTATTTATATTTCATGCTGGTGGATCGTAATCCAGGTTATGGTACTGCTTCAAAATGCCAAAGAAGAAGCAGGGCCAAGAGACAAAAAATAGTAAATAGGCAATTTATTAAAAACTGTATTTAAACTCAAACAGGCTGTTCATCAGCTGATCAAAAGTTCAAGAGCATAGATTCAAGAGCATAACTTAAAAGTTCAAATCTGCACAAAAATGTGGCTTTCATGTCATTTTCTTCAGGCAATGCTGCACTGTCATCCTGTCGTCCTGTTGAAAGACCCAGTCATTACCGGCTCAGACAAGGTCCTCAGTCTAGAGGGATGCACCTGCAATATGTCCACATACTTCACCCACTGTTTGACGCCCTGCACAACATGAAGATCCATTATCCCACTGAAGGAAAAAAGCACACCAGATCATGATGGAGTCTCCTCCACTGTGCAATGTAGAAAACATCTTCAATGGGATCTCTTTAACATGCCAGTAACGTTGGAAGGCATTAGGACTGCTAAATGTTTCTCATTAGAGAATAACATTTTCTTCCACCTTTTAATGTCTCATGTTTGGTGCTATCTTACAAATTACAAGCGGGCAGGTTTGCGTCACTAGTAGGAGAGAGGAATCCTTGTTTCACAGATACCGTCTTACTTGTTATTGAGCCGCAGTCAGCATCTGTAAGGAGCCTTAATTTGGGTTGAGGATCAGCCTGTGTCTTCCGGACAGTCTGTCAGATTCTCCGCGCAGAGCAGGTGATTTTTAGGTCCCATAACTCTCAGAATCTTATTTGGCAGTGATCGGATGTTGTGAGTGGGGCTCAACAATCCTGCCACACTAAAAGACTACTTTTTGTTTTTGCCATCAGGGAAATCATGACATCGTTACTGCCTGAAGAACAATGACATAAAAAAAACTTAAACTTTTGATCAGCTTATGGAACAGCCTATTTGAGTTTAAATTAAGTTTTTTATTTTTTTGTCTCTTGGTCCTGTTTCTTCTTTTGGCAATTTTAAGCATTGTTACAAACTGAATTACAATCCACCAGCTGAAACATAAAATCTTGTAAAGTTTCCCGTGGTCTTAAGATTTATTCAGAAGTGTATATTAAAATAAGTACACCCCTGTTAAAATCGCTTAAGCTCAACAAACTTAATACACTGACATGCATGTTAAAATGATGTTAATATTATTATTGTTTTCATAAAAAAATTGCATTGAGACCAATTGGTAGAAAAGAATGGCGATTAGGTTTAGATAAGGCAAGCTACAGTTGTATCGCAATACAAATAAAAATATAAATAAAATATGCTTGCTCATTAAACCTATGCAGTACCTTTTGACCGCTATGATAACTTTGTCTCCAATGCTAAGTCCCATACACTTGAAAGCTGAAGCACGCAGCTTTATCTGAAAGGGAGACCCAGAGGTCGCCCGGCAGAAGCGTGGAGAAGAGCGCCGGTCTGGGGAGGACTCCTGCAGCAGTGTGCAGCTCTTTAGCCTGGACAGAAGGCACATCAGCTATTTCAAGAGGCATATTCTGAGGCTCTGGAACAACATCAGCAGGACACTGGGCCCTATCATTCTTAAAAGATAAGAGAAGTAGTACGCTTGTTAAAAAGTTCAGTGAAAACATGTCTAAAAACGTACATAAATATATACATAAAAACATCCTAAATGAAATAGCAAAATGTTAAAGAGTTACTCTATCACACACAAAAAGGTATTATTCACCTTTCTGTGTCCGTTCCAAAATTTAACACAATTTAAGATATTCTTGATGAAAAACCAGGAGGCTTATGATGCCCCACTGACAGAAAAGTATGTCTTTGTATGCATATTTATGTTTGATTTGTACAAAAGACTCTATGTATTTGAATTTCAGCTGACACAAAGAAGTTTACGCTATCCAAAATGAAAGCTGGCAACTACTGTACCCAATTGTTAATGCATAAATTACTGTTGAGCCACTGATGGCAGATGTCTTTCATACTTTTCTGAATCTTTATGGTGATTAATGACACAATCTTGGGGTGGAGTAACCTTAAATAAACTAAGAGTGTTCTAGTAAGTTGCTGAGCCACAGTACAAGGCATAACAAAATCACCAAAAGATAGAGGAGAATGATGAATTTCAGGATGGATTTCCCTTACCAGGTCAGCTTTTAAGGAAACCTCAGCCAACAAGCTACTTGTAATGTAAAGTAGTTAAGCTGCAGCTAAGCAAATATATAAAAAAAAAAAAAAAAAAATTATCTGGATTCACTACCAGCATCTAACAAGTGTCTCACTATACTAAAAGCCAATAAAGGAGAAATATTTTATTTTGTATTTATTTATTTTTTTAAACTGTATTTTCATGATCGTTTTAATTAGAATCTCAATTAGGATGGCTCACCTTTTTTTTTTTTTATTATTTTGTGATTCAAGAAATCAAAAAAAAAAAATCTAGAAATTATATTAAACTAGGGACTGTAGGAAAAGATATCAGCCTGTCTATTTTCATCATTTGGATTATTATTATTAAAAACAATTGCAGAAATTATTATTTACTTCGAGGGTGGCTTGGTGTAGCAGATGTTAATAGGCACATTCTTTAATCAAAAAGAACCTCCTATTACAAAATGCTGCAGGCTGCTAGAGAGAGTTTACTACTGATTGCTGACATAAAACTGTCTTTTTTGTAGTTCACAAAAATAGCAATTCAAATGCAGTTATTTAATCATTATACATAAACTGCTGCCGTTAAAAAGAAAAATGATTTTTACTCTGGCCACACTACTCTGGTTAAAGCTCTAGTTGTCATTTTATTAAAAATAAGTGTTAATGAGTCATTACTATTTTCTTTTAAGCGCCTGAAATATGCCACTGTATGTATGTTCCAAAGCAGCTTGTTAACATGTAATGTAATTAATGCAATTATAACATTAATCCTAAAAAAACACTTCAAATGAGAGAGGTTACATAAGCTCAAGTTTATTTCTATTTAAATAATTTATTTTTAGATTGGTATATACTAAAAATAAATAAATATATAAATATATAAATATATATATACATATATACATATATATGTTATATATATATACATACATATATATATATATATATATATATATTTCCACTAATTTGTTTGTTAAATTTAATTCTAAAGTTAGAGAACAAAATAGCATGAGTTGTAATTGTTATTATAACTTTATTTGTTATTATTATTATTATTTTACATTTATGCTATATAATAATGTTTATTTACTTTGCAATATATATTGTAACTTCTATAAATAATCAACGACATTTTGATACCTAGTGCAACTTTGGTTTTAGAATACAGACACAGTGCAGGCTAAAACTGAATACCGAATGGGAATGGGCAGCGACTTCGGCACACTAATGTTTAACAGCATGTTCATCAGTTTTCTCCGCCAACAAAGCCGACGCCATTGCAGCACAGTTCAACGCCATTTTTTAAATGTATTACACAGTGCCAATCAAAGAAAAGGACTTCTTAGTTTTTCAGTCTATCTGGTCAATGTAAAACAGGCAGTACCGAGTTGAAATCAGACAGGCGAGCGGTCAAACGAATGCGTCGCCCTTGACATGAAGCTTAGCGACAGTGAGAATCGTGTTTAATTCTTCGCTCATTGCTGCGGTTTTAGCACGCGCTCGCCATACGGCTCATATCTCCGTGTTCAGGTTATCATGTAGGTCGAGAGTCCATACGACATTCATTTTGAAAGCTTCGCATCGCAGTGAAAAATCGAAAGGTTTTGATAAAGCCACACATTTTCCAAGAGCCAGCAGGTGCCGTGTCGAGCAGCTTCATCTTCAAGATCACATAAATGCAGAGCCTTCGACAAACGAAATTACCGGGGATCACAGATAACAATACCGCTGCGGTCGCTTCTGTTCACGCAGCTTGATATCAACTGAGCCCACACCTCAGTATTTATTACTCCTGTGCCTGCGGTATTCATTTACAGCGCGCAGGGTTCGATGACGACCTTTTTAGTCGCAGCAGGAATGAAACAAAGCAATGTTCATAATGAAGGACGCATATTACTAATCATCACATTAACAAATAAAGTCATTCGTGCGAAGAACAGTCGGCAGACAAATTGTCTGCAATAGTCTTCGTTAAGAATGTGAGCATAACAACAAACTACTGAGATCACAACACAGAAAATGAGCGTTACAGTCAGCCAACCGAAGTTCTTTATCATCTGGGAGAGAATACCAACGCTGATAAGTGATGAAATTCCGTAGTGAAGCAGTTGACGTCTGTTTTTTGACTGGCACAAAAACTGAAAGTAGTCAAAATATCAAAGTAACAGTTATCAAATTCAACAAACTCACACTAATCGAACGCCGCTAATGGTTTAGAAAGCAACATTCTTTTAACAGTGTAACCCAAGCTTGTAAAATAAATCAATATGACAAATACTAAAATTGTTGTTTGTTCACAGACATACAAACATATTCACACAACATTGTTTAAATATTTAAATAAAATCAATAAACATTTTCATCAACATGAGAACGCATCGCCTGACGTGAGAGCGATATTCGTCTGTTGTATAGTGAGAAAACACTATCAGCGAATTATTATTAATGCCGTTTCTTCTTCTTTCTCGAAAGACTAAGGTCATTACGCAGACTGCGGCTTTAGCGTGCCGATAGATCACAGTGAAATTGCAGGCCATTATTAGCGAATTTACGGTTTATTAATAAATGGGCGTTATTTAGTTAGTTGAAGTCATACCAACTACTTTTGTCGGACGGTACCCCAAAGGGCAGAATTAGTACCAGTAAAATCTGTCAATTAGCGCAATACTTTTTATTTGCAGTTGTTAGCATTGCTCTAATATTATCAATATTTGTACAGCAAGCTAACATATATCGTCAAAAATGTTTGAGTCAATAACTCATTCATCTCAACATTTCAAATTACCGTTCAAATTGGGCGCTTGTAAGCGGAACCGAGTATTTGTTCATTGGAACTTTACTTAAAATGTGTTGAATCGGCACACGACATATCACTTTGTCGCGAGACTCCAGAAGAGCTTTTTCAGGCAGAAAGATCGCCATCGTTATCTTGAAGCTCAATAAAGTAGAAACAACATCCAGCATTTCATAACAGCTGACTATGCGCCAGCACATGCAGCTGCAGCGAATCTCTTGTTATCGCACTCACTGTAGCTTTCATAAATATTAAATATGATACTTCAGCATGTGCACAGCAGAATTTCATTTGGAGAACGCGAAATATAGTTGATGGTTATTTGAGTTCAAACAGAGCAAACATTCAAATAGAGCGCGATGAAAGTTTAATGACAACTGTTTGGATTTTAGAATTTATTATATATATTTTTTTATTTATTTATAATTTCGGCAAAGTGTTTATAATCGTTAATAATTTATAAGATGTTCAGAAGTATTATAAAGTTCAGATGATAATTAAGAAATGTTGATAAGTTACACCGTCGCTTGTTAAACAAAACACATTATTTCAGAATGATATTAAAACACAAGATTGTCAGTTAAACCGTTTTTCATTACTTTTTACAATTGCTGAAGTGATTAGTGTTTATCGAATCATTGTGGCGCTGCAGAATAGCACGACAGGCATAGCCGCACGCCACAGTCAAAAGCTTTAACAGTAATAGCAGCTTGTTATTTTCGTTATCAGTTGTGTATTATTATTATTATTATTATTTTTTTTGTTGCTTGGTCATGTATTTATTTTGCAATAATAGCATGTTGTGATTACATTAAAGTTATCCGTTAGATCAGCTTGTTCTACCTCACAAGCCAACAGCCTAAAAGCCCAGAAGGGATTGCAAAAGTGTCATTGTAGTTTCGGCATGGTTTCACACGAGTCAAAGACTATTTACTTGTTGTTAACACAGCTTGTGTTTTCATGCTCATGATACTTCCCGGTGTATGACTGAAGATCAAAGCACATAATTGGTCACCCGCAGATGGATTGCACGCTTTCTTGTTGTTGTATCACCGTGTGAATATGCAAAAATGAAAATAACTTCAACATAGTAGTAAGATATTCATTCTTTGTTCGTAAGCTTTATGGTTTTTAAGCAAGCATTATTTCTTGTGCTTTTATTAACACAGGTGAGTTTAGATAGTTGAAGTGACCGCTTCAGAAAACACGAGGTGCTACGTAAACACGTTAGCTCACTCATTCAAACATTGCAGTATAATGACTATTACGACAACAATTTCCAACGAGCATAAACAGAAGAATGATAGTTTGCATTTGTTTGCTGATCTATTTACGCCTGTGCCTCCGCTGTACCACCATATTCATAGATCATGTTATTGTGCTCACGTTTAACACAGCTCATTTTCACAACACGCTAAATACAGAGTCATGAATTAAGATTTCAGCCATTAGTCACTTAGATTAAATTTCGCGCTTGTTAAATCATGATTTTTCTAGGGAAAAGTCACAAATAAATGTTTTAAAAATCTGGTTCAACACGTTTAATTTATTCGTATCTGTGAGCATACCATAGCATAAACAACCCATAGTCTTCTGACACACCAACACCGACGTAAACTTCACAAATACATAACCGATCGTCAAATTTCCGATTGCCAACACAATGCCCAGGGTCGACAAAGAACTTGATTCATTCACAACGCACCTGGTGTTCGTGTTCTGCGTAAGAAGTTTGCCAGGTGAGGAACGTGTAAACACTCCGAACCTCACTTCTGGCCCTTTAGTTGAATCACAGCAGTGTTCGAAAGCGTTACATCACCGTCAGGCCAAAATCGAGACGGATGATGAAGACACGATGGGGATAGCGCCGATACCGTTGTTCGAATGCCTGACAAAAAGCAGCAATCTTGGCCCCGCGCTTAAACACCGTCACGAAGTTGGTCATTACTGCATCTAAAGCGTCGCTAAATGTTTATCAATATCATCTCGATTGCGAGTTTGCATGACAGCGGTTTCTGCAAGGATTGAGCTAAAAATCTTGTAAATATCGACAGTTATGTCCTTAAAATAAGCGGTATTTCATACACAACGTAGGTTTACATGCACTGCTCGCCTTCAATTCATATCTTCGCAAATCATGCATGTTCAAAACAGAACACGTTAAAAGCATAATCAAGAACATAACGCCGCATATAGTGCTAAATTATCATTTCGCGTTTCACCGAGCACGCCTTCGTTGTGAGTAAGCCGAGCAAAAACAAGCACACTGAACGATGCCAGAAGAGCAGTTTTTCGGAAGCTTGTGTTACATGGTTGGGCAGCCAGAAAATACAGTTGTTTGCACGCTTTTTGCAAACAGATTAGTTGAAACGAACATTGCCTCAATCACTGCTTTATAATGGGGAATTTCCAGCGCTTACATTTGATTACGTTTCAATAAAGAGCAAACAAAATGATATTTTTGAACCGAAAGCGACACGCACTCAAAAAAGAAAAAGAAAAAATAGTCTTCGCCTAATGCGCCGCATTAAAGATCAGCGGCGAAAGCATTCGCAGGCTACTCGTTTCAGCTGTTCAGCCTACGTTCGTTGACAGATTCACCGGATCAGCAGCGTTTCACCGGCATCATCGTGAAACAGCGGACGCAATGAAGCAAAAAAACAGATATAAATATATGATGCCAAAACCTATTTGAAAGAGTTCAAAGGATGGTCGTGCTGTTTCAAAAGTTTTCTGATCAATGTTGTTTAAACAGTAATAGTGACGGTGAAAGCAACGATAGTTTGACAACTCGTATCCTCAATATTCTGCCTCACGAAAGAAGCAGCCAGTAACAAGGCATATTTTTATGGTTGCTCGAACAGAACATTTTCAGACACTAAGCTCGTTAAATGCGACGTTAAGTCAGATGACGGATACCGCCGCCCTGAGCAGAGTGCCGCCGAGCAGTCAGTCGACTCAAGCATCTTCTCGATCGACGAGCAAATGGACAGAGGCTCAGAGAAACACTGGCAACAACAAGTCGCGACCACGGCGCAGTTAACGCTGCAAAATGAAGGATGGAAAAACTTCGGTCGCTCACATAACACAGAAGAAAAAACAGCAAAGTCGAGATCACGCCGTTCTCATATGCAAATAACCTTCGCGCATGAAAAGAATAATGCACGCATTTTACAAAGTTTAAATAATATCGTCACTCAGTTATATTCGGAAGTAGAGAATGATTCTCGAGGTGATGCACGCAATGAGTTTGTGAGAATACATGCCAATTTCTGTCACAAGCGATGGGACAGACCGAAAATAATAAAGCTGGCTGTGAATGCGAAGGCGTCACTTAACATGTCTATTTATCTATCAACATCGCTGACAAATCATCCATTGAAATAAACACGGCATTTTTTTCATCAGAAAGAAGTTAGCGTTATAGAAAGTCATTATCAACATTTATTTGCTTGATTTATTTTCGAAAAAATAACACTAATACTACTTTGTCGTTTTACATTATTACATTACTGTGCTCCTCTTTACACGTTGAACATTTTAAAACATGTATAACAACAAATAATAATAATAATAATAATACATGTATAATAAAAATATTATATTATTTGATTTTATTGTAATTAATTAAACAATTATTTTTATTAATATTATTATTGCTAGTAGTAGCAGTATTATAAATCATTGTTTTTTATTAAATGTATTATTATTCTTATAAATTTCATTATTATTACTTTTTTTATTATTTTATTTACATTACTAATATAATTATTTTTAATACACTCAGTTCGTTCACGCAAAGATTTGACGTATAATAGTTTTGCAGATAGTTTCATTTATAAATCTTGTGCAGTAAAAATAAAGCTCAACATGAGAAAATGCAACAAAATAAACACTTTTAAATACAGCCGAATTTTGGGCCAGTTCTCGCCAGTAGCCATAAAGAAATCACAACCTTAAAGCAGGGTTACGCCCTGTTTCAGCAGACACTGATCAGCAGAGTGGATGTAGCGACAAAGAAGTACGGTCGTGTCGCCAGAGAACGCATCCGCCTTCGAAACTCCGCCGACGACACGCACTTGAAGTTTGCCACGGTGATTTTCAACCGCATGTCAACCGTTCACTATGATTGACACGATGAGGACGCCGAATATGCCGCTTATGAGAAAGCGTTCATACCAGCTCAACGCCGCGCAGGCGACACGCTTCAGTTTCAGCTTAATAACAGCGATTTTGTTAATGGCGTCATGACTCAGCATCACTTCCGAATGGGGATGACCGCTGCTCGCGTTGTGTTGGACACGATTCATCGCCGATGGTCGATGGGTCCATCACAAAGAAACGGCATCATGAATAAGGAACTGTTTGCTCTTGAAGCTTAAGCCTGCAGTAGTGTAAAAACAGCAACAAGGTCTGCTCAAATATTGACACATGTTTTCAGAATTCGTAATACAAGAGTTCATTTGAATACAGCGGTGACAATAAGCAAAGATTACGTACGCCGCCCGCAAAATATTTCAGTCAATAGAGCACCATGACACTGTGGTGGGAGAGGTGGTGAGCAGCTTATGAGAAGCTGCAAGAAAATATGAAATTGAATATCTTCAGCTTGGGATGTTAATAGCCTGCCCAGCTGTTGGTATCAGCGTGTTATTCAGAAGAAAAAGAAAGTTTAGCCACAATTATCAAAATAACAGATTTCATTTTTTTCGGGAAAATAAATACTATTAATAGATTGACGCTCGAAAGAAGCATGCTAATTAACATTGCCGCAGTGGTTTAGGTGTTATCAAGAGCTCACCTTAGTTTCTTTTTTCAAAATTAGAAGCTGCAGGCAATATTTAAAAAAATATTGTTATTGTTATTGTAAAAATTCAATCTATTAAGAGCTAGCATGGTTCATGATTTTCACACTATTAAGATACACACAGCGAGAGCAGCGGTAGAACAGGTAAGCACAATTTTCAAACACTGTATGTCTCTAAAATACGAGCAATTTTCAATGAGCCTTATCATTATAGTCTGAAAACTTGAAAATCTGTACATATTTGGTATTTAATCATTATTATTTAAAGTTAATTTTCATTTGGTCAGTTTTCAGATTTAATAAATGTTATTGTTTTGTTATAGCTTTATGAAGTTGCTTTTTCATAAGCGTACTTCATTGTTGAGAGACGCCAAATTCATTATATTAAAATAGCGTTGTAGCAAATTGATTCGTTGGCAGTAATGTACCTTATTATTTTATTCTTTCTTTTATTTAACTGAATATTTGTTTTTTTAAATAAACATATTTTATGATTTTATTATGAAGACATAATGTTGAGATAAAGATTTCTATCATATTATTTAATAAATACACACATGATATTAAATTAGCAATGCCATTTTGGCTTTTAATATTATATTACATATATATATATATATATATATATATATATATATATATATATATATATATATATCATACATATATATCACTACGTACGCCAGCCGACAAAAATATTTAGGTTAGGTTAGGTTAGGTTAATAACAAATATTAAATGTTTAGAAAATAAAAAATGTATACCAGCCATATCATCGGTAAAATAAGCTGAGAATGAGACCATTACTCGTTGTTAATGAGACTGAATATTCGCTGAATCAGAACCCACGCCTGAGAACAGCGAAGAGCTTCAGGGATTAGTGTCTCATGGGATTCAAGCAGAACTCCAGCCATAGTGATCATTTGTCAAGAAAGAACTTCTGCAAACAGAACAGTCAAATTGCAACTCTTCACATCACCCAGAAACAAAATTGCATCAGTCGCTATAATTTATCCATTTGTGTTCATTTTATTTTGATTTATTCATGCGAGCAGCAAAGCCGATGATCAAATTATTAAATACCAGCCTGAAGTGAATTAAGTAGCAGAGAGCACGAGAAGTTGCTAGTAGGAATGAGCTAACAGCAAGGACAGTGTTGGCAAAAATTGAAAAGATTTTCAGACCTTGTCAATACTCACTTTTACAGTAAAGCCAGCAGTCCGACATCAGGTCTAAACTTCTGCTTCATAAATAAGTTACACTGAAACAGTTAAATAGTTGTTTGTTTGTATTCATCTTTCGAACAGAAACAGCTGTACAACAAGAGATCGAAAGCTTAGATGAGTAAATAACAGAGATGTCGTTATTTGCGTGACTACATTATGATCGAGATCACTTTCGCAGGGGTTAATGTCACCGAAAAGTAACGCATTCGCGAGCGACGCAAGCGTACAGACCACGCGTTGTCGCAAATTAGCAGAGCTGGCGCTGAGTGCCACCCGATGGAGTCACGCTTCTCAGAGCAACGGGAATAATGCTGTAGCTGCCCCCAACAGGTCTCCTTCGAATTTCTCATCGCCTCTGGAAGCTTCAAAAATATTCAACAAACCATGAATACCAGGGTAACACTTTCTTACTGGAAGAAAGTAATTGAAATCACATTAAACAGGCAGATTGCCAATGACCACTAACACTGATTTTGATGGTTCAAAGACGAGTTTTCAGCATGTTGGTCTCTATTTCATCACCTCCCAAACCTGTTAATCATTGTTATCAGAGCATTTAGTTACAAAGGTACTTCAGTTAAATAGGTGCCCAGTGACCATCGCTGCAAATCATAATCGTTCAGGAAATGGTTATAGCTTTAAAAAATTAACAATGATAACAATGAACTATTAAAATAGTAATAAAGTAATATATATTGCAATGATAGTTCAGTATGTAAAGGTGAAAAAGAGAATAAATAAATAATGCGGCATTGACAGTTGCGCACAAGTGAATTCGAATATTTCGTATTTGTGTCCGCAGTGTCATTTAAAAGAAAGATAAAAGAGCAAGATTTAAATGAAAGCAAAGATAAAATAAAGTATCTGTGTCACAGTCAACATTATTTCCGATCAAAAATAAATAAAATAAAATAAAATAGCGCATAAGAATATAAAGTACCAATAATATTTATTATCATCGTCATTGCTTACTTATTCAATCATACTTGAAACTTAAACTCAATTTGTTATAATGATTAGCAGTTATCATTCATATTTTATTTACTTATCAGGGCCTGCTCGATAAGACAGCACAATGGCTTTCTTTTTCTTTGCCAGATGATATGCTTAAATGTCAGCATTCATTCATCCATCAAATACAACAGCGATATATGGTATGGGCCCAGCAAATAAAAGACATACACAGCCTGTGAATACATGACGGTGAAAGAATGTCGCGCTTGAAAATTTGGGGTGTTGTCGCAACGGTTGCCAGTGTGGCATGGTATTGATGTCCATCCGGCTGGCCATGATGTTCATCGCCAAATTACACTACATTTTTTGGCAAATGTATAAGTATTTCACCGAGATCAAATAATAATAAACATATGGCTCACCCCATTAAAATCGTACTCGAGGACGTTACACAAAGGTCAGCGAAGCCGAGACCAATTTCACAGACATTACTCGTCTCAGTCACGTTAACATCGAATTGTAGCCGCTTCAAAATAAATAAAACGTCACACTTCACACAGTTTGGGTGGGCTTAGTACACTTTATTCTTCCAGTTGGCACAAGAAAAAGACACAAAGAACAACACAACGTCATTTCATTGAATGTTCGTTTACTCACACACCGCCGCCTTAGTTACCGGGTCAAAAACATATCTTCGCCTAAAAGAATGGAAGCTAATAGAACTATCAGAAATTCATTGCTTTCATTGTAAATAACATTTTCAGTAAAATTATCATAAAATTAGTTGCAAGTGTTTTGGGCACTTTTCCATAGCGATTTAGGTTTCACCAATGCGCATAAAACGTAAAAGTTGTGACCATAAGATCGAGCGAGCTTGAATGTTTGCAGGTGGCACTTAAGCA
Organism: Puntigrus tetrazona; assembly: GCF_018831695.1. NCBI lineage: Eukaryota > Metazoa > Chordata > Actinopteri > Cypriniformes > Cyprinidae > Puntigrus > Puntigrus tetrazona. Next base: position 359,551 of record NW_025048274.1, on the reverse strand, counting down.
GTGTTGGCTGAGCTCATTACGCATGTAAATTGTAATAAGAGCTCGTTTGCTGTGAGTTTTAAGTTTGACAGAAGAAATAAACTTAAAGTAACAAAGAAAGCTGATCATAATCGTTGGGATTAAAAGAAAGGTGTGGCCCGTTTCAAGTCACAATTTCATTTTAAAGACATATTGTTTCTCGGTGTGAAAGGAATTTGTTGACTTCTATTTTTGATGTCACTACGAATATTCTGAATCACCGATAATTAATGATAAAGCTCTTGACAGATGATCTACCACAACATAACCAGATTAAGAATCATGTCAAGTTATTTCACCTGCTCTTCCTTCTGTCATTCCGTCACTTCAATAAAGTAGTCGGGTAAGTGCAAAAGTTAACATTGGCAACAGAATGCTATAGCGACCATCAAAAGTGAAACTATAGAATGCTCATGAATATCTAAACATCTGACTTTCTACTACAGGAAAACAGCGTACTCGTAACACACTTTAAATTGTTGCATAAAAGTTAGTACCTGATGCTGCAGAATTAAAAGTTACCTAATTTAAAAGTCTGAAATTGTAATTATGTTACAATGAGAGCCTAACATTTTATTTCACCTTAAGCTGAAATATTCTTTGGTGAAAGGGGAACAGAAAGATATTATTGCTTTTTCCTTCATTACGATACACGAGTGTTCAAAATAGTCTATTTCTTGTGTTGGTTTAGAGAAAGATCCAGGTGTGGGAATGAGGTAAAAGGAACATGACAGCTGCGACAATGTATTAGTCTCATATAAATATGAGAGAAAGACAGAGAGAGAGAGAGAGAAAGAGAGAGAAAGAAAAGAGAGAAGAGGCAGAGAGAAAGAGAGGAGAGAGTATATCGGCTTGCATGGTCATCATCACAATACAATGCAAACAACACATTTAAATGTGTCGAACAAAGCCTTCATGTGTAAGCGTGAGATTAGCAGCGAATGCAAATAAACAAAACTTTCTTGGTCATCGTCAGATGCGCGATTTTCATTTCAGCTTGTACTCATAAAATATCACAATCATAATTACTGCTATTTTGTTAAGCTTTATCTTCACAGCGAGACTCGTGGCCTCATTTCGGCAAATAGTAAAGCCATTTTCTCGAACATTAAAAGTCACTGTATGATAAATTTATCAAACCATTATTTGCCATTACAGAATATAAGATATCATAAATAAAACAATATCACAAAAAGCCCGCAGAAAGAATTGAAACGATTAACGCCTTCAACATATTCTTAGGTTTAAACAAAAGACAAACCGCAATAATAAGACATGACAATACAAAATAAAACAGATTAAATAAAGCTTTTGCCGTTATTATTTAATTCGTTACATAAGGACTTCAGTATTGTTGTTACTTTCAAAGCCATTAAGTGTTTTCGTTGCCTTGTTTAAAGAATAGCTGCCGCTGCATCAAAACTTCGAACAATAAAGCTTGATTCCACGGCAGTGAATGTTGTCAAAAGTTAACATTCTAGAAGTGTTGTTAGATTTACCTCACAAAGACACACAAAAGAATCCGGTCATATATAAACATTCTCTCATCTTTACTCTGCCGATAAAAGCTAGTTTTAAGTTTCAATTGGGAACTTCTGAAACAAATAGCTTTCTTAACATAGCTATCTGTCATGGTCAATCAAATTCTAATTATCATCATTATTAAAAAGGGCTGTGTTATAGTTTGCTCAAGACGAAAGAAAATTATTGAATAGCTGTTAATAAATTGTCTTAAAAATAAGATTTCACATCATTATATTTAGTTAAAAGAAAATATTTACAAAGTTACTTCATGCACATTTCAATAAGTCAATTGGCCCGAATTGGTTTCTTCTTTCAAACACAAACATAGCGTTATGGCACGCAGCCTGACATACTGGATTATAGGTATTTGGGATTTAATATGCACCATTACAGAGTGCTTTTGTAGTTTATTTTAAAGATGATGTTTATTGCTAAAAGTTAATATTATTGTAGCGCTGCCGACTCGAAATGTAAAACACCTTTCAAGTACTATTGCATAAACTCACAGATGCTTATATGCCGTGATCAAAGAGAGCATCAGTCCGGTTTAGACTGTTATTAGCCGTAAAGATCGTATAGATTAATTTCCACAAGAATATGTCGTTTATTAAACAGAACATCTTCTAGAGTTACGTGAATATTGCAAGAAGCTGCAGTTTGTTGAGCGCCACGCATCACAGGAATGACTGCATTAATGCAATATATCGACTCAGGCGTTAAAGACATTGTATTAAGGTGCAGTAACAGGCCTGTCTGATGAAATAACACTGCAGTTTTCATGTGCGGTCTCGGTTGCGATCATGTTTTCATTTTGTCTTCTGAGCCTAGTACGATTTGCAGCCTGACTTTCCCGACATCGTGACAGGACACAAATACCAGAGCAGTGAGTTACCCACTAGCACACACACACAATAATAATAATAATAATACTGATTTCCCTCTCCTGACACACCAGTGTCGTTGTTGAGTGCATGTTAAATGAGTTCAAATGTACCATCATTAACACACAAAAATAATAATAATAATAATAATTATAATAATAATAATAATAATAATAATACTGATTCCATTGTGAATATTCGTGTCGCTGAGTTAGTGCATACAATGATCAAATGTAACATTAATAACATCAATGGTCATTTCAAAAAATACAATTACATGGCTATTACATTACATTATTATTATTAATACATACATATTATTATTACATACATATTATTGTATTATACTTTCTTTGTTAGATCATTGTAAAACTGGCGTGCGAATTTCATCACAAATTCTCTTCGCTACCAGACAAAATAAATATATTAATAAAAGGAAGAAAAGAAAGAAAGAAAAGAAAGAAAGAAGTTAAAGAAAGAAAAGAAAGAAAGAAAGAAATAAAGAAATGTACTCTACATGGTTTATTGAACATAGAAAATGAAAAATGCTAAAATAGTTAAAATAGTTCATTAAAATGTTCATTTATTTATTTATTTATTTCATATTTGGAATAAAGTGAAAAGCCAGATTAGTTCATTACAGTCTACATTGCAATATATTAGTAAAACTGTAGTATTAAGGTACATATTAGAACTTCTTTTAGGCTGAAGTCACAGATTTTTTATTGTCATTTATCTTCTTGGTATAGCAACATATATGCGTACGAATGTTGGCGGCAGCTACCTAAGTGCCATTCGACAGCTGACAGTTGCCAGGCGGTGCCGATGATGGGATGTGCTCATCGCTCGCTGAATGGCGTTGTTAGAAAAGCTTGGAGATTGTCGTCGCTGTCACATGTGCGGTGCAGCATGTCAGATACTACGAACGCCATAAAACTTAAAGAGGTGAGCAATTCAGACATTGCCAAAGTGCCTTCCTTTCTTCTTCTTTCTGTGCGTAGCGTTTTGAGGTTTTGTTGAGCACCGACGCACTGCCGATCGATCAGGTTCGGTGCGAGACCTTTCCGTCAACACCATCTTCAATGTTTGGCTGGCCATACCTGTGCGTGCTCAATTATTCCCGCAGGCCATGGTTCCGCCTGACTACTAATAAACAAATACATCCTTCAAGTTGCATAGCAATTTCTTATAGGACTCAAGACGAAAGTAAGAAGGTGAAGTATTGATGATAAAGGGCAGAGCTACTGAATATCTTTCAGCAATGCTTGTGCCGCATTCAGCACAAATTCAACTTCATTTTGTTATATTACGTTAACAGATATTAAATAAGAATAAATAATAGAACAAAGTCAATGCTTAATTTTATAATATATTAAAATTATAATATTGTGATATTGCGCCACACTCAAAGATATAAAGACAGGCTTGCTGGGAATTTCAGCTGGGATGCCAAACAAATGTTAAAGAAGACACTTGTTTTCAAGTGACATTTGACTATTACAAAGCAAAAGTCTCACTGAGAATTTCTCGAAAGAGCAGGAGATAGCTATTGCAAATCAGGCCCTCATACTGAATGCATAATCTCGATAGTAATAACACAAGACCGAAATCTCCCAGCTTATTTCACAGTTGAGGATTGCTTCACTTTCTTCGTTCAGGGAGTGGCAAATATTTTCTGAATTTAAAGAGACTATGAATAGCAGCATACAAGCTTGAATTAATAAATGTTTTAGTAGTCTTCATTGCGGAGGTAAGTGAGGTTGACAACAGTTATTTGCAAAAATGTTAAAATTAAACTATTGTTTAAATGAAACTGTCAATACATAATAGAATTGAATACCAAAAATTACTTATTAGTGATGAAATGGGGAATTTCAGCATTTCATACTAGTTATTGCATTATTTTTCATTACATTGCTTCCAGCATTCATTGATAAAATTTCACACGACTCTTTTTACAGTTTGTTACTCTATTATTCACATTAGACAACTGTATTTTTCGTGGGGAAATTGGGGCATGGCACTCGAGCCAACATTAAAGTCTGTAAACACAAAATTGAGTCACAATATTTAGATTCATTATAAAGCATTGCATGGTGCAGATCATAACAAAGAGATATTCCCAAGTTCGTTAGACTCGCCAGCTGACAGCTTGTTTTTGTCTTCAACAGATCAGAGTAGTTAAAACAGCCAGCTCATAAGAAGGACTACACTGACTCCATATTACATCTATTGCCTTCGATTCTCTTCGCTCCGTCTTTAAAGCCTGGTAGACTGGATAGCCTGTAGCTCATTCCTTCTCACATACAATACACTCAGAACAGGATCACCATAACCCAGTGCAGCAGGAAGATTACCTGCCCATACCCAGTCAATGGAGGGGTGTTGGCGTGAGTTTTCCGGCAGAGACGTCACTGATGCCTGTCGCAAACATTACGCCATGCCAGCAGCTACCACCCCGAACATGATTGCATAACACGCAAATTCACGATTGCAGCTTTAAATCACAACACAGATTATGTTGATGTTATTCGTGCTGTAATGTTGCACGATGTAGTCTATGCTGGCTTCACTGTTAAAATATTAGAGCATTACAGACTGGCAGAGGTTAGAATAAGACATCATTTCTGCAGTTATTTATACAGTCGCTTTAAGACAACACTTGAGCATCATCTGTAACGTTTCGCGCATCTGTAGAAAGTGCAGCACCTGTCTTTTTGTATTAAAACATAAATGTTGAAATAAGATGATAGAAAGTTATTTCTCAGGTGAGATCAGTAGCAAGATGCGCAGTTTAAGATACCCAGAACGCCGACATCAATAAGATCATGATTATGAAATTGTGACGGGAGGACAATCCACAAACATGGCGTGGCGTTGTGGTCGAGAGGCTTTATTGAAGAAAAGTGTTGTGGCCAGCAGTCAAGGAAGTAGGGAACTGGAAATCCTGTTAGCCAGAGTGCAGGTGTCGTGCAGTGCCCAGGAAGGTCCGTGGTAAGTCGTCGCACACGCCACTTCTTCTGACACAATCTCTCCCGACATGGCTTATCAACACCATTGTGATTACTGACCATACTTCTTTTTTTGCATATATTTGCAATATTTGGTTGGCATTGCCAAATAGTCGTCATTACGCATACCGTGTGATATCACCAATCAAGTCACTTTACCATGCTGGTAACACAGTTGTCAGCAGAACAACAGTATAAAAGTAGAAGAATATTATCGATAGGGATGTATAATGATCCAGATTAAACAATCTATTATTGCAACGCAGAAGACAGTCTTGGCTCAATTGACGAGCTAACGCCAGAAGTTGTGCAACCTCAAACAAAGCCGCAGTAACAGCGTGCAAAGGAACAAACCATTCATACAAGAATGAGAAATAAAAATCAAACCAGGTTGCCGTTCTTCTTCGACGGAGCGGCTCAGTCTTTAAATGCAGCCGTGTCAGACAGCGTAAATGACCGAGCGCGTATGTATAGATCAGATCTGGTGATTTTCCGAGTGCATATCTAGGTTTCGGTTCGGATGAACATAATCCCGGGCGCCGATGCACGCCTTCCGTTTCCATACAACCGTAGACAGATTAAGAAAGAAACAAGACTAATGATACTTCCTATTAAAAGAGCAAACACACACAATGTGTGTTTTATGAGAGTAATTGTTCAGTTACTCCACTACGAAGTTTCGCAATTTTGCGATTTGAATATTAGCAGTGTTGGTGTTACGTGTAGTGGTTAGTTAAAAGATGTTCGACAGAAGGGTGTCTGGCTTCTAACAAGTTGGAGACAGTCCAGAGCTTAGGTGCTAGATAGAGGTCAACAGTCAATGTTGATATTCTAGTACATCAAATGTCAGAGTTTTATCACAGCGACATGCAGGACATAATGCGCTAAAGAGCTGTCATATTGGTGAGCTAAATATTCGTAAGCTTTATAGATAGTTAATAAGATATTTCCAAATACATTCGATATAATACTTTGGATAAAGCCAGTGCGTGCTGAGAAATGTGGTTAATATGAGCATACTTCAGCAAGCTCTAGTAAGGTTTAGTTGCCGCAGTTTGACTGCTGAAGTTTGAAGAATACGCAGAACAACAACAAATACATTACACACCTAATTTAGAGGTCATAAACACATTAATAATATTTTCGCATTAGATGTTGAAGATAGTGTCGTACTTAGACATATTTTTAAAACACAAGTTTTACAGATGCTGGAAACAGCCAAGAAAGATTGTTGAACAAGCAGCACACCTGTTCCTTACGCCAATGAAGAAGGGTTAGGCCGTGTTTCTAGATTACAGCATGTGGTTTTAGGCTAATTATTAGCACTTCGTTTTTTTCAGAAGAAGTTTTTTATAGTCGACATGTATTTCAGCATTTCACTTGTTGTGTATCATTAGGTTGTGCTGAAATAGTGAAGTTATATGAAATATTTCATACTGCGGCTGCGCTTGATGTACCCCGTGTTGTTGTGCATATATAATAAAAATTACTGATTGATTGATAAGCTGAAAGATCATTAGCATAGCAGTATCGCTTTCAGAAACATATAGTTGAAAGTAACGCCCTAGCACCAAAATTTCATGCCATTTCTTGTGATAGAGATAATTATCATTTACCGTTACAACCGATAGAGGTCAGATAGATATGATCGAACCATGTTAGCAGCGCTCTTTCATCGTGCCAACATAGCTTCTTTTGTGTTCATCCACAGAATGTTGCGATTCATAGTTGAATGTTGCGTTGTTATTTACCGTTAATTACTAATGATAAAATCACTTATCCGATGAAGAAAGCAGGTCATTAGCAATCCCACGAGCAGTTCATACAGCAATAAAGTCATTTGTTCAAATTTTGATTGAAATCTGCAGAGCTGCTCATCTTTTCTAAAAAGCGTCACAGTTGCAGACAGTAGGTTTTCAGTATCTTCGACAGAAAGGGAGATATTAGAGATTGGTTCGTACTCACACCTAAATAAGATGCACATTTGTCAAGAGTAAGTCAGCCAGCTTGAAGGCCTTGGGAGCATATCTCTGACGACAATGATGATATCATCAATGGTCTATGACTGGAAGTTAAGATTTTTGGTTGAAGCCGATGGACATGTTGGTTTAGATGATTTGAACAGTTTGTACAATTTCCTGCCTCCTATAATAGAGTATCGGCAAGCCAGGCTATTTATAGCTCACTAACCGACGAAATCGTAGCCGACCGTCGCATAAAGCCACAATTTTATATGCAGGGCGTGCGCCCGCCACACATTTTAAAGCTTCCGACCAAAATGGCAGAGCAGCAAGCGTATCTACCCTGAACTGCCTTCTTCTCAGCGCCTCGCACAACGTTCATCAAGGCATCAATAGTGTCTTCAGCCAGCGGGGATCGAACCTGTGTCTGCGCTGACCAGCGTCGGCATCGCTGACCTCAACAGGCGCAGGCGCCAGAAAGTCAGCACCAAAACAATCAACTTACTTCGAGGAGTCCAACAGGAATGCGATCTAATAAAGGAAAATGCCAGCAGCAGCTCGAGAGACTACCTGCCGACAGAGGTGCATTGGCAACCAGCGGTGAACTTCATAAAGTCCCCTTCAAGAACGGCTCCCTGACGCCTCTCGGATGATTCAAAAACAGCCGTGTTCAAATGCCGAGTCGAACCCACGAGCGCTTCTTCGGTTCACATAACCTCCTCGTGCCCATCAGTCACCGCACTTTTCCACGACCACCCACTGCTCGCACCGTATAAGCTGGTTGAAACCGCTGATTTGTCGGCAAAGCCGGGGCAAGAGCTGGGGGACAGATAGCCATTGAAACAGGCTTTTAACGAGCATCGCCAGCGATCCTCACGGACCTGGAAAGGAGTAGGCGTAAGACACCGATTTATCTTCCCGATATGCAGCGTCACGTGAGCAGCTTCGCACCACCGCAGCCGAGCCGTCTCGGTGGACAGTCAATACCTTTCGACTACCGCCTCATCGCCGTTGCAGAAGCCAGCAGAGCGTTTCGCAGCTTTCGCTGTGTTCAAATGACAACGTCGAATCTTGAGCAGCGCTGAACACTTTCAAGTTCAGGAATAAAAAGAGGAAGATTTGGCACTCTTCGTGCGGGATTACGTCGGAAGAATGGTACCTTCGCCAGCTTCAGCGGCTCGATTTATCACGTTACATCTTCAAAAGTCTTCTTCATTTCCGATTCACCTTCAACCGCTCATTAGACTGGGGAGGAATTATGACAGATATCATCGTGTGACCTAAAGCCTTCAGAACGGAGGTAACCGAGAACCTCTGAGTCAGAGACCATGTCTGTAGCCACACCCTAAACACATGCCGCATTAAAGCTCTGTTCGGCTTTTGCAGCGGAAGTTTAGCAAAGGCAATAGATGACAAGCCTTAGTACTAATCACTACCACCAGAATGGCCGTATTGCCCTTTAGAGTTTAGGTGACTGTGACAAGTTCAGATATTATGTGTGACTACGGATGTTTAGGACAGGAGGACTTCAGGTGTTCCCGGGATCCAGTTTAAGCAACACAGGCATGCAGCAACAAAAGTCCTGACATTCTTTAAGTCAATCTTTCCTTCAGAGGCTTGCAGCCTCTAGTAGTCTCAGACGGCCAGAGCTGGGAATTACTGCAAGAACATCGTAATCCAAATAGTACAAGAGGCGTTTCCAGCTTGAGCGGCTTATCGGTTGCTTTCCATACCTGAGGCTGTTGCTTGTTTCGGCGGTGGTAAGACGGGACTTCCGGCTTCTTTCGCAACAATGCCTGCGCGGTGATTTGCTGTTTTGATCGGTTTAGAAAGAACAAAATCAAACGTTGTGAACACTGGCGGGAAGCTGAACCTTCTGGCTTCTTAATATAGGTCAAGTTTTTCGTGGTTCGTCTAGATAAGTATTGATGTTGTTTTCCACGTTGGCGAAATTGTTTGTTGAGCGATATCGCAAGACACGACGGATAGATAAGTTATGGGTGATGAAGCACCTTCTGGAAAGTTTTCTTGGGGATAACAGCTCAATTACATTCAGTGACAACCTTCCACTACAAAGCGCAACTTCCCGCAGATCCCGGTTGCCCTCAGGTGGCGCTGATGCTCAGATGGGTTGGGGCAGTGTTGTCCCAAAGAGCCAGGGCTGATACAACAAGCTTCATATCCTTTGTGCTTATCTATCCCACGACTAACTGATGCAGCAGAAAGGAATTACGTATATTGGAAACCGGAGCTGCTGGCAGTAAAGGTGGCATTAGGAGGAGGGAGGCATTGGCTGAGGCCACATACATTCCTTATCTGGACAGACCACAGAAACCTGACCTATATTAGGAAGCAAGAGGTTAAATCTCCCGCCAATCATTGGGCCTGTTTCTTTAACCGGTTTGATTTGTTCTTTCCTATCACTCAGGATCCAAGAATTCCTAAACCAGATGCACTTTCGAGACAATTTGACCTGCCAGAGGAGGAGTCTGCCAGAGTCCATCTTAACACCACTGGGTAGAATAGTAGTAGCCATCCAGTGGGCATGGAGGCAGCCATTAAGAAAGCCCAAAACCAGCAGCCAGATCCAGGTAATGGTCCACCAGGACGCCTTGTACCTAATCAACTACGTTCTGATGTGCTGCAGTGGGTACATGCTTCTCTCTTCTGACATCCTGGGGCTACTAGGAACATGCAAACTTTATCCGGGGTGAGGTTTTGCATAAAGCTGCAGGTGAGGATGTCAAGACTTTTGTTGCTGCATGTACTGTGTGTGCCCAGAATAAGGATCCCAGAACTCCACCTCAGGGACTACTACATCCCCTCCCTATCCCTAAACATCCATGGTCACACATATCTCTGGATCTTTGTCAAGCAGGTCTACCTAAATCTCAAGGCAATACAGCCATTCTGGTGGTAGTGGATAGATTTTCTAAGGCTTGCTATCTGGCTGCCTTTACTCTAAACTTCCCACTGCAAGCCAGACTGCAGAGCTTCTAATGCAGCATGTGTTTAGGGATTCATGGCTTCCCCAGGACATGGTCTCTGATAGAGGTTCTCAGTTTACTCTCCGCTTTCTGGAAGGCTTTTAGTCATCATTGGTCACACATTAGTCTATCATCTGGTTTCCATCCCCAGTCTAATGGGCAGACAGAGAGGTGAATCAAAAAAAAAAAAATAGAGAAGACTTTGAGATGCTTAGCAGCAGATAATCAGACCACTGGAGCCTTGATTAATTTGGGCAGAATTTGCACATAACACTCTCTACTATCTCTTCCATAGGTATGTCCCCTTTGAGTGCCAGAATGGCTTCCTCCCTCTTTTGTTCCCTGGACAGGAGCTCAAAGCATGTGTTCCAGCTGCTGCTCAAATGGCCTGGATTGTCGCATAGACCTGGCAGAAGGCACGGGCAGCTCTACTGAAAGCTTCCTCAACAACAGCGAGACAATCAAACCGGAGGCGGAGGCTGGGACCAATTTGCCGGGCTGGTCAAAGGGTGTGGCTGTCCACCAGATCTTCCGCCAAGTAGTGGAATCTCTAAACTGGCTCCACGTTAGTATTGGCCCTTTTAAGATCCTCAGGAAGATAAATCCAGTGTCTTACCGCTTATCAGTTTCCAAGATCCATGAGGATCCACCCAACGCTTCATGTCTCTCGATTAAAGCCTGTTGCTTCTTCTTCTGTCCCCAGCTCAAAGGCCTGCCCCAGCTGCCCGTGATTAACAACGGACAACCAGCTATACAGTGCGTAGGCTGGGTGGATTCTCGCCTGTCCGTGGAAAAGTGCAGCATTTGTCACTGGGAGGGTTATGGATTCAGAAGAGCGCCATGTTCTCGGCTCTAGACATTTTGACCCTGGAGCTTTTATTTCAGTTTTTCACCGCTCTCAAAGAATTCATCAAGGAGAACGTCAGAGCCGTTTGTAGGGAGTGGACTCCTGTAAGAGTTCACCACTGACTGTAATACACCCTAGTCAGCAGGTGGCGCTCTTCAGGCTTCTGCTGAACTGCTCCTTCTGTTTGCCCTGGATAGGTGACACCTGTGTTCAGCACTATTTAATGAGTTTGTGCCATGCTTGTTTGTTCAGTCTTGAGCCTTGGTTTGGTGTCAACTGTGATAAGTCTGTCTTGAGTTTATGCTTTGACTATCATGTCTACTTTGTTTTTCCTCGTTTATTGGAGTCACTGATTCTCTGTTTTGGTTGACTCTTTTTCCTCAAGTAAAGTTGGATTTATTTTGAAGACTTTTTGACTCTGGGCTTTGCCACTCTGCACTGGAATTCATTTGTTGGGAAGTTAGCCCAGCCTGTCTACAGAGCACTGAGTCTAGTAGACCTGGGTCTGGATCCTCACCTAAAGTAGAATCCACTGTGTCTCCTTTTTGGTGGTTGTTGTATGACACAACCAATACAAGTATGCAGACACTTGGCTGAGAAGAAAATCTGTGGTTCAGGATTAGATACTCACTAAGCAAATTTCATTGCCATTTGAGCTGTAGAAGGGCTAAAATGTGTAACTAAAAGACACCCTCACATATAAAATTGTAAATTCATGTGCAGCAGTCAGCCAGCAGTTCTACATCAGTTAGTGAGCTATAAATCGCTTGATGAAAAATTACACCTAATTTCATTATAGGAGAGTAAGAATTGTACAAACTTGTTAAATCATCTAAACCAGCAACATGTATGTTAGACTCATTCCATCTAAACTATTAAAAAAATCTGCTTCCAGAAGTCATAGACTTTATTTTGACCATTATTAATCCATCATTGTCACTAGGATATGTTCCCAAAACCTTCAAACTGGCTGTAGTTGCTTCTCTTATTATACCACATCTTGACCTCTAAAAGATTTAGTAAATTACAGACCAATCTCTAATCTCTCCCTTTTCTGGTCAAAGATATTTAAAACTACTATCCTCACAACTGTATTCTTTTTAGAAAAACAGAGCCAAGATTTTAATCAGAATTTAGACCGTGAATACAGTACTGGTACTTCGGAGGACTGCTCTCATTAGAGTTACTAATGACCTGTTTTTCCATCGGATCGGTTTTATCTCGTTATTAGTGCTATTAGATCTAGCACAGCATTCAATACTATCGATCACAACATTCTCTTGATAGACTAAAAACTATGTTGGCATTAGAGGAAGCGCTTAGCATGGTTCAGATCACATCTATCTGATCTCTATCAGCTTCAGGTAAATGATGAGGTATCATCCTGCTCACAAGTGAAATATGGAGTTCTTAAGGCTCAGTGCTAGACCGCTACTTTCAACCTATACATGCTACTCTGGGCGATATTATCAGGAGACGGTGTTAGCTTTACTGCTATGCTAATGATACTCAGCTCTATCAATCAATCAATCATTTTTATTTATATAGCTTTAACACAGGTTGCATCAAAAGCATTGTACAGTATGAAATATTTACATAACTCATATTTCAGCACAGCCTGGTGATACACAACAAATTGAGAATCTAACAGAATGCATAGTCGATATAAAAACTTCAATGCTAAATTCTGAAAAAAACAGAAGTGCTAATAATTGACCCAAAACCCCACATGTAATAATCTAGAACACAGCCTAACACTTGATGGCTGCCTACACTCTTCACATCAGTATGAACTCCAGGTGTGCTGTTTGACAGCAATCTTTCCTTCAAAACCATGTTTCCAGCATCTGTAAAACTGTGTTTTAAAATATATCTAAATTAATGCACTCATGCTTTCTTAACATCTAATGCAGAAATATTAATTAATGCTTATGACTCTAGGTTAGATACTATTATTGTAATGCTTTATTTGGTGGTTGTCTGCACGCTTGATAAACAAACTTCAGCTAGTCCAAATGCAGCAGCTAGAGCCCTTACTAGAACTAAAGGGGTTATGCTCATATTAGCCCGGTTTTGTCAACACCGCACTGGCTCCCTATCAAAATATTACATCGGATATATTTTAAAATCTTATTAACTATCTATAAAAGCCCTGAGAATGGTTTAGCCTCAATACTTCTGAGCGAAGCCTATCACATTATAGTCCTAAAATGTCCGCTGTATTCTCAAAACTCTGGGCCATTTGACAATACCTAGAATATCAATATTGACTGCGGGCGGCAGATCCTTTCCTCGCCCAGCACCTAAACTCTGGAACAATCTCCCTAACTTGTTCGAAGCAGATACACTCTGTCAAGACACATCTTTTAACCTAACCTACACATAACACACCAACACACTTTTATTATTCAAACTGCTAAAGATTTTTAGGCTGCATTACTAATTAGATTAGCTGGAACCTGAACACTACTTCATAAAACACACATTGTGTGTGACATGCAAATAGAATGGCATCTACGCTAGTATTATAGTCTTGTTTTTCTTTCTTTAAATCTGTCTCACAGTTTGTATCGACTAGATGGTGCATCAGCACCCAGAGATTATGTTCATCAGAGACCAGAACGCCTAGATGCGCTCTCCGTGGAGAGATCACCAGATCCTGATGCACACACACATACACATTGGCCACACTCAGTCATTTACACTATCTGGACACAGCTGCATTTAAAATTGAACTGAGGTTGCTGCTGGCACTGGTCAGGAGGAGAACTGGCCCAACTAAGCCTGGTTTCTCCCAAGGTTTTTTATTTCTCCATTCTATGAATGGGGTTTTGGTTCCTGTCACTAAGTTGCCTCTGGCTTGGTTTTGTTGGGGACACTTAACTTCTAGCGATTATCGCTGAATTGATTACAGAGACTGTCTCTTACGACAATAAATTGTTTAATCTCAAGTATTATACATCCCTATCATTGTATTCTTCTACTTTATACTGTTCATTCCTTTGATACAACTGTGTTGTTTAAAGCACCATAATTAAAAATGACTGATTGATTGATATCTACAGTATGTCACAGTAATGTGGGTAATATTTGCTTTTAATGCCAACCAAATATTGCAAATATATGCAAAAAGAAGGCATGGTTTCAGTAATCACAATGGTGTTGATGCAGCTAGCGCCAGAGATTGTGTGTTTTAATGTGCGGACTAGAGGGTAGCGCAAAGTGCCGCCCAGATTCCGCCCTTACCTGGACTCCTTCCCCTGAACACTGCCTGACCTGCACCCCCTGAAGCACAACAAGGACACCAGTTCTTTATTTGGACACTTTCCTGGACACTTTATTTGCACCTTTTCTTTTAATAAAAGCTCCTCCGAGGCCTGACGCGCCCACTGTGTTCCAATGCTGGCTCCTGTCAAGGCGCTCTTTAATCATGACTCTGTCTTGATCTTGTCAGCATTCTGAGACATGCGCCTAAGACTGCACATGACTTGCTGATCTCACCTGAGAAATAAGCTTCCTATCATGCTATTTCAGCATTTGATGTTTCCTAATACAAAAGATAGGTGCTGCACTCCTACAGCGATGCCTGAGAGGCGTTACAAAGATGGTCACCAAGTGATTTGTCTAAAGAGACTTTTGCTATAAATAACTTCACAAGTAGATGTCAACTTATTCTAACTCTACTTACCAGCTCACTAATACTCTAATAACACAACAAATGAGAGTTAGTAGATACATAAATGCACACATTACCGCTTGGTTAACATCCAACATAAGTCTGTGTTATTAGTTTAAAGCTGCAATCCGTAAGTTTTGGCTGCGTGCGTGTTGTCACAATCTATGTTTAAAAACGTGGAATTGCAGTTCCTTGCAGAATTATTCCACATGTTGGGTTGTACTTCGGCATGGCTCCAGGAAGATAAATCAATGCGCAAAAAGAACGTGTAGCTGCCAAATACTACACCGGAGTGACTTCTGCACTTAACTCTTTCTCCACGACAAGATATCTCAAGTAGTTACAATGCTTCCTGCCAAAAACAAGATATTATGGTGATCCCTGTTCTAGGTGTATTATATGGTAAGGAAAGGAATGACACAGGACATCCCAGGTCTACCAGGCTCCAAAAAAAAAAAGACAGACGAGTGATCAGAGACAATGTAGACTGCAATATAGGCTCAACAGGCAGATCATGCTTGTAGATTGTGTTTTAAATCTCTTCTGAATCTGCTTTGGGACAAAGTAGGCTAGTCAAAGACGGAGACAATTAACAGACCCAGAATATCTCTGTTATGTTGTTATGTATAAATTATCCGTTTCTGCAGGATCCTCACATGCACTATAGCTAAGTCTAGTAGCTGTGGACTAATTTTTATGTTTACAGATTCTTAAATATTGGCTCAGTGCCATGCTTGAATTTCCTACGAAAATCTAGCTGGATCTAATGTGAATAATAGAGTGGCTAAATAATAAAAAAAGTCATTATGCTTTGTCATGGATCGCAGGGTAATGTAATGAAAATAAATACAATGCTAGTATAAATGCACAAGTTTACTACAGCATTTTTCATCACCTAATAAAATTAGAATTTTTAATTGTTCAATTCTAATTATGTATGATTAGTTTGATCTAGTCACATGGGGCTTTTGTTTAAACAATGGTTGATTTTTATAACTGTTTTACTAAATAACTGTTGTCAAAGCCTCCCTTACCTTCCAGCAATGCTGGAGATCAACTAAGGCATTTATTAATTCAAACATGTGCATATCTACATAGTCTCTTTTAGGTTCAAATATTTGGCTTACCCTGACAGAAGAGGTTGAGCAGGTGCAACTGGTAAATTGCTGGGAGTTTTGTCCAGGCTGTACTATCAAGTTATGCATTCAGTATGAAGTTTCATGGTTCAGAGGTTTTTTAACAAAAACTATCTCTTACCATCTTTCAGGGAAATTCTCAGTGGGACACTTTGTAATGCGCCAAATATCACTTGAGAATAAGTGTCTTTTAACATTTGTTTGGCATATCTAAAGTCCCAACAGGAAATTCCCAGCAAACCCTGTCTTTGTATATCTGGGTGGCAATGTACACATTATAATTTTAATATATTATAAAATTCAAAACGCTGACTTTGTTTCTTTCTGTTCTATTTAGATTTATTCTTATTTATTATCTATTGTTGTGGTATGAGCAAACAAGTTGATTTGTGCTACAAACAAACCTGGAGCACTGAAAAGATATTCAGTAAGCCTGCTACTTTTTATCATCAATACTTCCACCTTCTACTTCGTGCCAGGATACTCTCAAGGAACACTTGGTGCAACTTGAGGAGGATGAGAGGGCCTTCAAATCTTGTATTTGACAGTGGGGGCCTTGAGTCAAAAAAGTGCTGAGAACTACGTATTGCAGGGATGAATTGGAACACCTTACAAACGGGAGGCCATTAACCAGCCAAAGGCAGTGGAGATGGTTATTGGACTGGAAGGTCTCAGCCCACCTGCACACCAGACCTGGATCGATCAGCAGTGCAGCCAGTGTCCAACCTCAAAACCTCCAAAACCTTCACTTTAGGAAGAAGAAGAAAAGGAAGGTACAGCAAATGTCTGGATTCTCTCACCCCCTCTTAAGTTTTATAAACGTTCGCTGAGAGTATCCTGACATGTGCTGCAAATGCACCACATGGCGATAGAAGACTGACAATCTCCAAACACTTTCTAACAACTATCTAACGAGCAGTGTCAGGAGAGCACATCCCATCATCATGAAACCGCCTGGAAGACGCAGCCTGTCAGAAAACTGAATTCCAGATAGCACTTAAAGATCTCACCATGACATTCATTGCACATATATGTTTGCACTTGCCTCTGCATTTTAAGTAAGAGATAAAATGACACAAAATCTGTAACTTTCTAACCTCAAAGAGTTCCTAATGTGCATAATACCACAGACACTGGAATATATTTTGAATGTAAGACTTTATGGTGGACTTGTCTGGCTTTCACTGAAATTCCAAATGTGTAAAAATAAATAAATAAATAAATAGACATTTTAGGAACTATTTTAACTATTTTAGCATTTTCATTTCCTACACCAATAAACTCCTTTACATGTGCAGTGCATTTTTCTTTCTTCTTTCTTTCTTTCTTTCTTTCTTTCTTTCTTCTTTCTTTCTTCTTCTTCTTTCTTTCCTTTTATTAATATATTTATTTCTATTTTATTTAGTCTGGAGCAATCATTGGAAAGGGCTAGATGAAATTCACGTACTCAGTTTTACATTGGCTGATCTACAACAAAAGTATAGTACAAATAATAATAATAATAATATTAATATTAATACATTAATAATAATAATATTAATACACACAATAATAATAATTATTATTTTAATTGGTTGTTGTTGTTATTATTAATTTACATTTGTCATTTAGCATGCACTTTCAACAAAAGCGACTTGCAGATGAGTACAATAGATCAATTATTATTATTATTATTATTATTACATATTATAATTATTATTATTATTATTATTATTTTTTTTTATTGTTGCTATTATTAATTTACATTTGGTCATTTAGCATGCACTTTCAACAAAAGCGACTTGCAGATGAGTACAATAGATCAATTATTATTATTATTATTATTATTATTATTATTATTATAGCGTTACAGGAAGAGGATTTTCAATCGCTCTCGCCTGGAGTGACGTGTGTATTACGTCACGATGTCGGAAGTGAATCCGAACAAGTCGAAGGCGCTGGAAACCAGAAGATAAATGAAAACATGATCACGAAGCCGAAGGACCATAGAGAGAAAACTGCGGTGTTCTATTTCATAAAGAGACAGGTATTTGCTCACCGTTGCCAGTACAATTATACTTTTAACGCCTGAATTCGATGTGCATTTAATGCAGTCGATTCGCAAAATGATGCGTGGCCCTTCAACAAGCAAGCTGTTGCAGTATTCGCATAACTCTAGAGATGTTCTGTTTAGTAAACTGACATATTCTTGTGGGGCAAAATGCATGCAGTCTCTTTGCGATAATAACAGTCTAAACCGGACTAGTGCTCTGCTGATCCACGGCATATAAGCATCTGAGTTATGCACAAGGTATTACTTGAAAGGTGTTTTACATTTTCAGGTCAGCTGGAAGCATACGTAGTATTAACTTTAGCAATAAACATCACATCTTTAAAAATAAATCCTTACAAAGCACTCTGTAAGTAGTAGTTGCATGGTAAAGTCCTGATGCTCCCACTACAGTATGTCAAGGGATTTAACGTACCGTGGCATATGTTTGTGTTTAAAGAAGAAGAAGAAGGTATTCAGCTGTTTAGTGACTTAGTGAAATGTGTATGAAGTAATTTTAATAGATATTTTTCTTTTAACAAATATAATGATGTAGATCTGATTTAAGACAATTTGCCAGTAAACTGAGCTGTTCAATGGTTTTCTTTTCCGTCTTAGTTTCAAACTATGCTTACAGCCCTTTTTAATAATAATCACAATTAAATTTAGTTGGCTATGACTAAATAGCTATGTTAGAAGTTATTTGCTCTTGTAGAAGTTTCCCAACTAAACTGCAAACTAAGCTTTTATGTTTTTAGTTGGCAAATAAAATGAGAGAATGTTCTCTGTTAGTTCTCTTTATTATTTAATGCTTGTGAAAATTAAATCTAAAATAACACTTCTAGAATGTTAACGCTTTGACTGAACATTCTGTTTTTTCCGATGGAATCAAACTTTTTATTGTTCAAGTTTATAGTTGTCAGTTGGCCTAACAATAAACAAATAAACAAAGGCACTAGTAACAAAAAGTGCTTTAATATCAGAAGTCCCTTATGTAACAGATTAAATATGTAACTAAAAGCTGGGTCTTTGTTTAGTCTGGTTTTGTATTTTAGTATTGTCATGTCTGCAGCACTATTGTGCGGTTGTCTTTGTTTTTAAACTCCTAGAACTATGTTAGAGGAGCATTTAGTCGCTTCGGGTGTTTTCACTCTGCAGGCACTGTGAGTGTTGTTTGTTTGTACTCATAATTCTGTAATGGCAAATAATGGTTGTCGTGGTTGCGCAATTCTAATGGTGGCACAGTGTTTCAGAGGAGATGAGCTGCATATTTCTGTAGAGATGAAGTTCACACAGGCTCTCACTGTAAGTTAAGTCAAGGCTTGGAAATAAAATAAACAGTAATTATGATTATGAATATTTTAATGATAATTTAAACTGAAATGAGAAATCCTTAAAGCACACGTATCTGACATTATTCAAAAGTTTTTGTTTATTTGGCGTCGAATGCTCAGTATCACGCTTACACATGGAAGACTTTGTTCATTTTGATTTAAATGTGTTTGTTTGTACTTGCTTATTGTGAATTGGATATTCATGCAAACCGACTTTCTCTCTCTCTCTCTTCTTTCTCGCTTCTCTTCTCTCTTTTCTCTCTCTCTCTCTTTCTCTCTCTCTCTCTCTCTCTCTTTCTCTCATAATTTTATATAAGTTTATGCATTTATGCTCTGTAGGTACAACAAATAAATCTGTTTACCATTCACACACCTCATCTCCACACCTGATAACCTCCAACTTAACCTAAAGTAGATATTTTGAACCTCATTGATTATCATCATGTGGAGAGAAAAAGCAATAATATACTTTTCCATAAATATACACTTTCACAAAAGAAAGTCATTTCAGCTTAAAAGAGGATGAGGTTGAATAAAATGTGTTAAATATATTATAACATAATTACAATTTCTGAACTTTTAAATTAGGTGTTTAATTTGCAGCGATCTTGCAGCAAATTTAAAAGTGTGTTACGGATGCATGTTTTTCCTGTAGAGCAGAAAGTCAGATGTTTTGAATGTCATTCATGAACCCATTCTATAGTTTCACTCATTTTAATGGTCCCCTTTATAAACATTCTGTTGCCAATAAGTAACTTGCACCTACATGTTGACTAACTTTTTATTAGAGTGTTGCAGATTATTAGAAGAATGGTAGGGGTTAGGATTAGGAATAATAACTTGACATGTTCTTGGAAAATCTAGTTATGGTTGGTAGATCATCACAATAAAGGGCTTATCATTTAATTATCAGACAGTCTGTTTATATAGAATCTTCATAAGTGACCATCAAAAATAAAGTGTTAGCAAATTCCTTCCACAAATACTCTGTTTGTCTCAAACAATATAATGCTAAATAAATTGTGACAGAATTTGAATTTTTTAACCTTTAATCTAACTCTGAGTGCCAGTCAAGCTTTCTTGTTACTTTAAGTTTATTTCTCTGTCAAACTTAAAACTCACAGCAAACGAATGCTTATTTTTTAATTTACATGCATCAATGAACCAGCCAACTTGTACTTTAGGGTGCCACCTGCAAAGCTTATTCAAATCACTCAGTCACATGGTTGCAACTTCTATGCTTTTAGTGCGCATGATTGGTGGGAACCTAAACTTTATGGAAAGTGCTCCAAACACACCACAAAAAATAATTTGCAATGGTTTTACTGGAAAAGTGAGAGTTTAATGAAAAGCAATAGAATTTGATAGTTTTAATATTAGGCTTCCATTGCTTTTAGTGTAGGGTATGTTTTTGGCCAGCAACTACCAAAATGGCGTGTTATTAAGCAAACATTAAACAGACATTCAGAATACCGCAATGGTGAGCGCGTGTGTTCCTTTTTGCCCTTGTGTCTTTGTCTGGCTGGAGAATAAGGGTCTTTTATTACACCCAAAACTGTGGAGTGTGACGCTACTATTTAGGCAGCTTTGGTAATTCAGTGTGCTGTGGCCCAGATGAGGCCGTGAGCTAATGTCTGTAAATTGAGTCTCAGCCGCTGATGGCTTTATTAATAACCCGTCCTGTCAATTTTGATTTTAATGGGAATCAATTACATATGTTTATTATTTAATTTGATCTCAGTTACTACTTATATCTACATTTACAAAAAAATCTTAATTAATGAAGACAGCGTTGGACGCCACATAATTGTGGATGGATTTGTAATACCCTATGCACACTGGACAGCCATTTTAAAACAACACCCCAAAATTCAAACGCATTATTCACTTTACCGCCATGCTTGTTCTGAATCCGCTGTATGTCTTTATTTATGATTATACCATATATCATGATTGTAATTTGATGGATGGATGGATAGATTTTAGGTATAATTTTACCTTATAGTGTGACATTTATATATCAATGCCTTTAAAGAAAAAAAGAAACATTTGGTGTTACTTGATCTTATCCAGGCAGATTTTTGGTAAGTTAAATAAAATATATGAGTAATAGCTGCTGAATACATTACATAATAAATTAAGTTTAAGTTTCAAATATAGTTGAATAGAAAACTTTTAAACAGTATTTGATGATAATAAATAGTAATGAATGCTATGGTGCCATCGCTGTTTTACTTTATTTTATTTTATTTATTTTTGATCAAATAAATGGTAAATTTGCGAGCAATTTAAGATTTATTTTATCTTTCTTCATTTCATCTTATCTTTTATCTTTCTTTAAATATTTACGGACTCCCAAACTGCAAATATTTGATTCACTACATAGTTTGTATCAATGCTACTGCATTATTTATTTATTCTCTTTTTTTCACCTTCATACTGAATAACATCATTTTAATATATATTACTTTATTATCATTTTGCTAGTTCATTGTTATCATTGTTAGTTTTTTTAAAGCCTTTTCATAACATTTCCACAGATGCGAATATGGTTACACTTGATGGTCCACTTTAGATACTTTCAACTAGAAGTACCTTGTAACTAAATCTCTATTAACTAGTAGTAGGCTTTAGGAGTTAGTAGAATAAGTTAATATGTAATTTGCAAAGTTTCAGTATCTTTGACCCATCAAAATCAAGTGTTAGTAGTTATTAAGTACTAAAGTCTACTTATATTCTAATGACATGTAGTTTCAAATTTATTTTCTTTAGTAGAAAGTGTTACCCTGAATATTCATGCGCTTGTTGAATATTTTTGGTGTTTAGGAGGTGACTGGAAATGACCAAGGAGGATGTGCTGAGGGAGTCTTCAGAGGAGACTCTGTTCTGGGACGCTACAGCATTATTTCCTGCTACTCTGAGAGAGCGGTGATCCATCAGGTGGCCCCAGCCGCCCATGCCTTCAGACTGAGCGTGATCTGTACACTTGCATCACTCACTAAATGCTGCTTCAGCTTCAGTTTGACATTAAGCCCTCAAGCAAAGTGTTCTGTGCGCTTTATGTAGGCTTCACCAAATGTCTAGGGACACTCTGGGTTATTTATCTCATCAAACTCCGTCTGCTGTACAGCCATGGATTTATTTTATATTTCGTTCAGATGGCCTGGGCTATAAACAAACAACTTATTTGTATTGCTTTCAAGTGTAGTTTTTATTTATGAAGCAAAGTTTAAATCTCTAAATTGTGGACTTGCTTAAGCTGCTGTAAAAGGAAGTATTGACAAGGTCACAGAAATTTCTTTTCCAATTTTCTGCCTGCCGTACTGATAGTTATCATTCCCTCTCTGTACTGGCTTCT
Organism: Puntigrus tetrazona; assembly: GCF_018831695.1. NCBI lineage: Eukaryota > Metazoa > Chordata > Actinopteri > Cypriniformes > Cyprinidae > Puntigrus > Puntigrus tetrazona. Next base: position 336,789 of record NW_025048274.1, on the reverse strand, counting down.
CATTCACTCTCACACTTCACTTAATTCACTTCAAACTGAGCTGTTTAACTGAATTTGAGTCATCGGGCTTTAGCATGCTCAGTATGGATAAATCAAAATAAATAGATTTTTAAATGGATAAATTATACTGACTGATGCAGATTTTGTTTCTGGAAGGATGTAGAGAGTTTACAGATTTGACTGTTCTGTTTTGCAGAGTTCTCTTCTTTGACTCCAAATGATCCTCTGTGTCGTGGAGGTTCTGCTGGATCCAAGGACTACTGTCCCTGAGCTCTCGGGCTGTTCTCAGACAGTGGGTTCCCAAGTTCAGCTAAATATTAGTCTCATTGGCAACGAGGTGAGAGTGATTCTGAGTCTCATTCCTGCATTTTTACCAATGATATATGAAACTGAACATACATTTTTTTTATTTTCAAACATTTAATATTTATTTATTAACCTCTAACCCTAACTCCTAACCCTAAATATTTTTTAATCAGCTGGCATGCACAAAGTGATATATATATATATATATATATATATATATATATATATATATATATATATATATATATATATATATATATATAATATAAGTATTAAAATAAAATACATTATTAATTTAATATCAGCTAGTGGCCAACATTTCTTTTATTCTATATTAATGTGATGAGGAAGCACATTCTTCAGCTTACTAATATTAGTTTAAACAATGAAAGTCATTAAAATGTATTTATTTAAAAAAATAAATACAATTTAGTTAAATAAAAGAAAGAATAAAATAAATAAAATTACTGTGCACGAACGAGATCCAATAGTCATTTACTACAACATATTTTAAATATAATGGTTTACGCTCGATTCAATAATGAAATGCCTTCGCAGAAAACGCCCATAAAAATATAATATGAAAAATAATAACATTTTATTAAATCTGAAAAATTTATTAATGAAAATTAACTAAATAATAATAATTAAATACAAATATGCCTGGTTTTCAAGTTTTCTCAAGATTATAAATGTAAATGGAGCCGTTTAGAAATTGCTGCAGTGAGTTTAGACACCTAGTGGTTTAAAAAGAAAATTGACTCAAAAGAATCTGTTCTACTGCTGCCCCTCCGCCCCAATGTGCCCTACCTAATGCCTAATAAGGAAAATCATAGACCATGCTAAAATGTATCGTTAGATTTTTCCAATACTTCAATAGCTTTTCAATATTTTTTTAAATGTTGCCTGCAGCTTCCTAGGTTTTGAAAGAAAAAAAAAGAAACTTAAAGATTTGGGCTGCGTAACACCCTGAAACTGGCAATGTTAATTAACGCAAGAAATGATTTACTACTGCTTCTTCAGACGTGAGAGTCTAATTGGTATATTTATTTTTCCAGAAAAAAAAAAAGAATGTTCAGAGGGAGGGAATGCAATTACACATTTTGATAAAAAATTGTGAAACAAACTTTCTTTTCTCTTTTCTGAATAACACGACTGGATGTATTGTGCTTACCAAGGCCAGGAGACAACATCCACAAATACCACCCCCATAAGCCTTTCGCAGCTGTCATAAACATACCCACACTCTCCTCCCTGGAGTGTCGGGCCCTGTTGACTGGAAATATTTTCGCAGACGAAGCGTTGTCTCTGTCAACATGAAATCTTTAGCAGGTTGTCCCATGCGTATTCAAGTGAGTTTTTTTGTATTGCAGATTCTGAAAAGAGGCTGTGGTGTCAATGACAGAGACGGATCTACTGGATACGACTTTACTGCACTACTGCTGCAAGGCAGGAGCCCAGGAATAGGTGAGTTTGTATTCGTAATTAACGCTTTGTGATAGCTTACATCGGGTAGAAATCAAGGACAGATCGCGATCCAGCACAGCACGGAGCAAACGTCGCTCGATTTCAGGTGATGCTGAGAGGCGCCAGTTTCGCTGGCCAGCCGTTGTCGCTGGAGCTGCGCCGGCCCTTACGCAGCCGCTGATCTAACATGAACGTCACCACGCCAGATTCGACGCCCTCCTCTCATCCGCTGGTCCTGCAGGCGCTACAGCCGAGGTGAGGGGAGATACTGGGATGACTGTGGAATCGGAATTATGCAGTTTGAATCTCGTGGCAAAAAAACTCAAAGTGCTTTGTGCGAAGATGTTCGTGTGTTGGGCTCTGTGGAGGCTGATGCGACTCGTAGCGATTTTGACTTCGGCACTGGCGCTGCACATCGCTGGGCCCAACCTGTGCACCTCTGCAGTGAAGTGTCTGCTAGAGCTGGGAGCCAACCCTGCTTTTAGGGTTTGTGATTTCTTTATAGCACTAACGGAGCTATTTAAAAATTCAGCTGTGGTTAAAAAAGTGTTTATTTTATTTTATTTACCCATTTTCTCATGTTGAGCTAGGGCGCAGGACTTACTGGCCAAGTTTACTATGCATAAGAACTATCTGCAAAAACTAGTTTTAAATATGGTCTACATCATGCCCTAACGTGAGACCAGTTTTGAAGGTGAAGCAAAATATTAAAATACCATTAGTATAATAAATAAAATAATAAAAAAATAATAATAGTAAATTTATAGAATAATAATACATTTAATAAAAACAAATAGTTTGTAATACTGCTACTACTACTAATAATAATATTAATAAAAAATAATTGTTTAATTCAATTACAAATAAAAATTAAATAATATAATATTTTATTATACATGTATTATTATTATTATTATTGTTGTTGTTTATATGATGTTTTAAAATGTTCAACGTAGGAAGTAGATTTTAATAATAATAATAATATTTTAATAACATAAAAATGATATTAGTGATTATTTTTTCAAAAATAAAATCAAACAAATAAATGATTGTGTGACTCTATGTATGTACTCTGTGTAGAAAAAGTCTACTGTTTATTTCCCAATGGATGGTTGTGCTGTTCGCTTATGATAAATGTATATTAAGTGAGCACACGGGTCAGGCTGATGCTCAGCACATTCACGAGCCAGCTTTATTATTTTCCTTTCAGTCTGTCCCCATCAGCACAGCGTAAATTAGCCATGCTTATTTCTCCCTAAACTCATTTACACTCAATGGTGACTGCTCAGGCCATTCTCCTCGCAAACACCAGATGTCACTGAATTATTGATATTATTTAAACTTTTGTAAATGCATGCATTTCGGTTCAGCGGGCCTTTAGTACAAGTGAGAGGTTTGTTTGTATGTAAAGGGTTTATCGGCTCTTTCTGCCAGAACATAAAATAGGAACTGGCGTGATGCTCGACTTCGCCGTTTTTTTTCTTCTGTGTTGTGAGGCAGCCAGAGTTTTCCATCCTTCATTTTACCCTGCATTATTTCTGCCAGTAGTGCGCTTGTTTGTTGCCAGTGTTTTTCTCTGCATCTGTCCATTGCTCAGTCAGTCAGGAGATGCTTTTGAGGTCAGTTTTTGTTTCTCAACTGCAATTTCAATAGAGATATCACAAAGGCCAGGGAAACAAACATCAAATCATCTGATAACGTCGTAGAATAACAGGCTTGGCAGATCTTTCGTCTGTGGAGAATGTTCTGGAGCAGCTGAGGTTTAGCTATAAAATATGCCTTGTTGCTGCATCAACACTGACAATTGGAAACAAAGGTAGAATATGTGGGATACGAGTTGTCAAATCCACGTTGCTCACCGTCACTTAATTACACCTGTTTCGCTTAACATTGGATCAGAAACTTTTAAACAAGTTAACATTTATCCTTGGACTCTTCAAATAGGTTTGTATATACATTTATACATCTATTTTTTTTGGTTTCATTTACGCCCGCTAGTTTCTTACGATATTATTTCATACGCCTGCCAGTGGAATTATATGATCCAGTGAGTCATCCTTTATCCAAACAGACATGGAGCTCTACTGAAACAGCTAAAACGGGTAGCTGGATCTTCCTGCAGATGCTTTTTTCTCACCACTAGGGTGCAGTCTTGTGCAGTGGAAAGAGACGCATTAAAGAAATAGGCTGAACCTCATTTTTTCTTTTTCTTTTTGCTGTGCAGTGTCAGCTTCAGTTTCAAAAAATATCATTTTGTTGTTTGCTCTTTGATACCAGAGGAGCATAATCAGCACGCTTTAATTGTGGAAATTCCTACATTACATAAAGCAGTGATTGAGGCAATGAGTCAAGCTTGCTTAATTACATTTTTTTTTTTTTTTTTTTTTAAAAGACGGTACTCGTGGTTTCAGCTTTTCTAGCTTGCTTTGCCATGCAATACAGAGCTCGAGAACTTTATCTTCTAAGCATCACAAGCTGCTATTAGCGAACCCTTCCGCTCCTCAACAGAAGATGCTTTCAATTGGTGACACGAATGATGATTCAGCACTCGTGTGCGCGCTCATGTTTGCGTTGCGTTTTTATGGTCTGTTTGGATTTATGCATGATTTACTATACAGGGGTATGGATTAAAGACGGCGCATGTAAACTCTGATTATTGTATAAATTACCATATTTTAAGGACATAGCAATCGATATTTGGCAAAGGATTTTTCAGCCGTCTATGTGCAGAGTAACGCTTGTCATGCAAAACAAACTCTGTCAAGATGATGGTGATAAACATTTATTTAGCATTGCTTTGGATGCAGTTCAGTATTAATCCCAGCTGACGAGGATACAACTCTAAGCACGGGTTAGAAAGGTGCTACTTGTCAGACATTCAGACCAACAGTCAGCATATCTCCCATCAGTGTGCGCCTACATCATCCATCTCTCGATATTTTGCCTGACGCTAACAGAGAGTCGCAACTTTCAATTTTCTAGAAGATTCAGCTAAAAAAAAAAAAAGACTCAAAGTGAGGGGTCTGGAGTGTGGTTTGCACATTTTTTTTTTTCACCTGTGAAGCTTAAACCTAGCTACCTGGTAGAACCCACTTACCAAGTGCGACATGTTAGTGGATCAAGTTCTTTGTCGACCCTGGAACAACATTGTGATTAACCAATCAAATTTGAGCAATCAGTTTATAGTATTTGTGAAGTTTTAGGCTACTGTCAGTGTTTGGGTGTGTCAAGAACAGATATAGGTTATTTATATAGCAGGTATATACAGATACAGGTCATTCTTAAAACGTATTAATTAGTTTTAAAACATTTATTTCCAGACTTTTCTCAGAAAATCCATAGATTTAACTTAAACGCAAGAACAACTAAGTGATAGTAACAAGTCTTAATTCATGACTACGAAATATTACATTTCCCCGCGTGTTTACCAGTAAGAGAGATGAGAAAGCAGGATTAGACGTGAACACAAATAACATAAATCATCCCAGGTGGAATATAGAGGGTGAGACAGGCGAGGTTTTTGGGAAAAGAACAAATCATTCAGCAAACAGATCACAGAACTGCATTGCTTGTTTAATGTATAGCGTTAAGATTACACGTGAATAGTCATTATACTCACAATGTTTCAGATGGGTAAATTAACGGCGTTGTTTTAATCGTAGCACCCTCCGGGTGTTTTCTGGAATGGATCACTGGCCGTCACACCTGTGTGATTTAATAAAACAAAGAGAAGCCTTAAATGTGCCTTAAGGCCATAGTTTACAGAGACTTAAAGTGAATACATCTACTTACTATGTTGAAGTTATTTTCATTTTTTGTATATCTTTTGATTGATACAACAGCAAACGTGCTATATCCATCTACTAGATTGTTGAATTATGTGCTGATCTTCAGTCATACTACAGAATATCATAAACATGAAAACCTCTAGAAACATGTTAATTAAATTAAATAAATAAATCTTGCCAGTGTAAGTTATGCCAAGCTTACTATGTTACTTGGTAATCCATACAAGGCTTTTTAAATTTCTTAAAGCATGAAATTAGAAATAAAAAGACCCAATAAGATGTTAATAAGTAATCTAACATGCTATTATTGCAAAAATAAATTACATGTTAAAATATATATAAAAAAATAATAATAATAATAATAATACAGCTTTGCTGGCTTGGTGAGCAGAAGGTAATGTCAAAACACTGAAAATTTTACTGTTTAAAAACTTTTGATTGGTAGCGCAATATACTTACAATCGTGATATTCACACAGCATTACAATGAGTTCGTGAGGCACTTCAATAAATAACTTAATTGTAAAAAAGTAATGAGAAGAAACAGTTTAACTGACCCATCTTGTGAGCAATATCAAAAGTACTTCAAACTCTGAAGTAATGTATTGTTTTTTAATTCAAAAGAAAGCGACAGTTTGAGTAACTATCTTGTTTTTTTACTCCTTAATTTATCATCTACAGTTTGTATAATGCATCTACTGACATCTATAAATTATTAACGATTATAAACGCTGCCAAGTATAAATAAATAAAAAAATATATATATATAATAAATTCTAAATCCAAATATTGTCCTGCTGAGCTTCATCCCGCGCCTGTTTGAATGTTTCTGACACAGACTCAAATAATAAGTCAAACTATATTTTTAGCGCCTAGATAAATTCTTGTCTGAAAATGAGATCGCAGAGTATGTATTACAACATTTTATGTGGAAAATAAGGAGTGGAATTCATGCATTTAAAGGATTCATAACGCCACGAGAATAACACTGGCATAGATAATGTTATAAAATGCTAGTTTGTTGTTTCCCAACTTGTGAGAAGCTCAGATGGCTGATGAACGCCTTCTGCCTGGAAGAAGTCTTCACAAGATTCACTGACAAGTGATATGTCGATATTGAATTGATTCAACACATTTTCGTAGTTGTAGGGAACAAATACTCCAGTTCAGCTTCAATCACAAAACTAGTTGGAGACAGTGAAAATTTGAAATGTTAGTTGAATGAGTTGTCAACTCAAAATACTTTTTTTGACATTATATGTTAGCTTATATGCAAATGTTGATGTATTAGAACAATGCTAGTAACTTCACAAATAAAAAAGAAGTAACACGCTGAATTTTTATTAGATCTACTTCGAACACTAATTTGCCCTTAAGGTTTTTTCTGACTGACTAAAAGTGCAGTTAATTGTAAATTCATTAAATTCAAATACGTCACTTATATTAATAAACCATGCGATCTATAATAATGAGCCTGCAATTTCTGTAGTCTATCAGCACAATACAAGCTTCATACAGTGCACCAACGTAATGATTATGAATGCTTCAGGAAAGAGAAAAAACAAAGATTAGGGCCTGCCCAGCAGTAAAATAATCTACTGATGTTTTCTTTTTTTTTTTTTTTTTATACAACAAGACTGGAATATCATCTCCACAGTGGATTGTGCACGCTTTATACATGTTAGATGAAAAAATATGTTTTAATTGGTTTATTTAAAAGTAATTTAAATGATATTTGTGTAGATATGTTTGTATGTCTGTGAGACAAACAACAATTTTTAGTATTTATTATGTGGTTTGTTTGTTTTAATAAGCTTAGGTTTAGTTAGTTATTACATACTATTAAAAATGTTGTCATTATTGCGTAACGCTCGCATTGGGTTTATATGGGTTTGGTGGGAATTTGACACTTTGGTATACTTTGATATTTTGGCTTCACTTTTCCAGTTTTTTTTTTGTACTCAGTCAAAACAAGCAGTCAACAAAAGCTCACTACAAGGTTTCATCCTTACTGCTGCCACTTTCTCCAAAAATTATGAATGATAAAAATTCAGTTGAGGCATTTAACCTCTCACGCAAGCACTCATTTTCTGTCTCTGTTGTGGTCTCCAGTAGTTTGTTGTTATATACATTCTTAACAAGGCTATTTTAGACAATTTGTCTGCCATTTGTTTCTTCACTGAATTTGGCTTAATACATTTATGTGATCGCATTAAGTAATAAATACATTTGATCCTTCATTATAATTTGTCCAAAAACGACTTTATTCTACCTCCTGACTAAAGGTCATCCATGGACCCTTAAAACGCTGCATAGGTAGGTCACTTACTAGATATTAGAATGGAGAAATTGTCTCATGCTGAGTTAGTAAAGACTCAGTTGATGTGATAGAACTGCATGAGGCAAAAACATTGCCCCAGCGGTGTTGTTTATCTGTGATCCCATTACAAATCGAGAGCCCTAAGTTTCCGTTTGTCAGAGCTCTGCATTTATATGTCTGAAAGATGGAAAGTAACTCCGACACAGCACCCTGCTGTCTTAAGAAATGTGTGGTACATCAAAACCTTTCAGTTTTTCTCGATGCAGATGAGGCTCTCAAAATGGATGTCCTAAACATGGACTCCCTCATTCACATATTAATGAACACAGGGTATGAGGCCAGTAGAGATGGCAGGCACATTAAGCCTAAAGCCATAGGTAGAGAGCCAATGGGCGAAGAAATTCAAACACAGTTACTGCTTGCTCGCCAGCCAAGCCATGTCAAGGGCGACACATTTGTTTTGGCCATCTTCCTTGTCTGGTTCCAGCTCGGTGCCTGCCACAACACATTGTTGGATAAGATAGAAGAGGCACAAGAAGTCCACTGCTCATGCAGTTGGCTGTATAATACATTTAAAAATGGCGTAGAGCTGTGCTGCAGTAGAGGCATCGAGCTGTTTGGCCGGAGGGGGCTGATGAGACATACTGTTAAACATTTTTATCTAGTGTGCAAGTCCTTGCCGTGTCTTTGCATTCAGTTATTCAGTTTAGCCTGCACCAGTATTTTCTGTATTCTCCGGAAATTAAGTTGCACTAGGTCAAAATCACATCGTTGAGTTGTTTATAGAAGTTACATTTGTTATATTACATGAAAGTAAATAAACATTATTATGTAACGCATAAATGTAAAAAAAAATAATAATAATAATAATAAATAAAGTTATAATAATAATTACAACTCATGTATTTTTGTTCCTCTAACTTTAAATTAAATTTAACAAACATAAATTATAGTGGATTATATATATATATATATATATATATATATATATATATATATATATATATATATATATATATATATATTTATATTATTTATATATTTATTTATTTTTAGTATATGCCAATCTAAAAATAAATTATTTAAATAGAAATAAACTTGGGCTTATGTAACCTCTCTCATTTGAAGTGTTTTTAGGTTTAATGTTATAATTGCATTAATTGCATTGCATTACATAAGCTGCTTTGGAACATAAGTGTCAGAGCATATTTCAGACGCTAAAAGAAAATAGTAATGACCATTAACACTTATTTTTAATAAAATGACAACTGAGCTTTATACAGAGTAGTGTAGCTAGAGTAAAATCATTTTTTCTTTGGGCAGCAGTTTAGCATGATTAAATATTGCATTTAAAATTACTATTTTTATGAACTACAAAAAAGACAATTTTATGTCAGCAATCAGTAGTAAACTCTCTAGCAGCCTGCAGCATTTTGCAATAGGAGGTTCTTTTTGATTAAAGAATGTGTCTATTAATATCTGCTACACCAAGCCACCCTCGAAATAAAATAATTTCTGTACTGTTTTTAATAATAATAACCAAATGATGAAAATAGACAGGTTGATATCTTTTCCCACAGTCTAGTTTAATATAATTTCTAGATTTTTTTTTTTTTTGATTTTTTGATTTCTTGAATCACAAAAAAATAAAAAAGGTAGCCATCCTAATTGAGATTCTAATTAAAGCGATCATGAAAATACAGTTTAAAAAAAATAAATAAATAAAAATAAAATATTTCTCCTTTAATGGCTTTAGTATAGTGAGACACTTGTTAGATGCTGGTAGTGAATCCAGATAACTTTTTTTTTTTTTTTTTTTTTTTTTTTTGCTTATTTGCTGCAGCTTAACTACTTTACATTACAAGTAGCTTGTTAGCTGGGGTTTCCTTAAAGCTGACCTGGTAAGGGAAATCCATCCTGAAATTCATCATTCTCCCCTATTTTATGGTGATTTTGTTATGCCTTGTACTGTGGCTCAGCAACTTACTAGAACACTTTAGTTTATTTAAAGGGTTACTCCACCCCAAGATTGTGTCATTAATCACCATAAAAGATTCAGAAAAGTATGAAAGACATCTGCCATCAGTGGCTCAACCGTAACTTTACTTAACAATTGGGTACAGTAGTTGTAGCACCATTTTGGATAGCGTAAACTTTTGTGTCAGCTGAAATTCAAATACATATAGTCTTTTGTACAAATCAAAGCATAAATATGCATACAAGACATACTTTTCTGTCAGTGGGGCCGTCATAAGCCTCCTGGTTTTCATCAAGAATATCTTAAATTGTGTTAAATTTTGGAACGACACAGAAAGGTGAATAATGCCTTTTTGTGTGTGATGATAGAGTAACTCTTTAACATTTTGCTATTTCATTTAGGATGTTTTTATGTATATATTTATGTACGTTTTTAGACATGTTTTCACTGAACTTTTTAACAAGCGTGCTACTTCTCTTATCTTTTTAGAATGATAAGGGCCAGTGTCCTGCTGATGTTGTTCCAGAGCCTCTAGATATGCCTCTTGAAATAGCTGATGCCGCTGTCCAGGCTAAAGAGCTGCACACACACTGCTGCAGGAGGTCCTCCCCAGACCCGGCGCTCTTCTCCCGCTTCTGCCGGGCGACCTCTGGGTCTCCTTTCAGATAAAGCTCGTGCCCAGCTTTCAAGTATGGGACTTAGCATTGGAGACAAAGTTATCATAGCCGGTCAAAAGGTACTGCATAGGTTTAATGAGCAAGCATATTTTATTTATATTTTTATTTGTATTGCACGTACTGTGGCTTGCCTTATCTAAACCTAATCGTCATTATTTTTCACCAATTGGTCTCAACGTAATTTTTATGAAAACACAATAATAATATTAACATCATTTTAACATGCATGTCAGTGTACAAGTTTGTTGAGCTTAAGCATTTTTAACAGGGGTGTACTTATTTAAGTATACACTTCTGAATAAAATCTTAAGACCACGGGAAACTTTACAAGATTTTATGTTTCACGCTGGTGGATTGTAACCAGTTTGTAGCAATGCTTAAAATTGCCAAAAGAAGAAACAGGACCAAGAGACAAAAAAAAATAAAAAACTTAATTTAAACTCAAATAGGCTGTTCATAAGCTGATCAAAAGTTTAAGTTTTTTTATGTCATTGTTCTTCAGGCAGTAACGATGTCATGATTTCCTGATGGCAAAAACAAGTAGTCTTTTAGTGTGGCAGGATTGTTGAGCCCCACTCACAACATCCGATCACTGCCAAATAAGATTCTGAGAGTTATGGGACCAAAAAAATCACCTGCTCTGCGCCGGAGAATCTGACAGACTGTCCGTAAAGACACAGGCTGATCCTCAACCCAAATTAAGGCCCTTACAGATGCTGACTGCAGCTCAATAACAGTAAGACGCGGTATCTGTGAAACAAGGATTCCTCTCCTACTATGACGCAAACCTGCCCGTTTGTAATTTGTAAGATAGCACCAAACATGAGACATTAAAAGTGTGAAGAAAATGTTATTCTCTAATGAGAAACATTTAGCAGTCCTAATGCCTTCCAACGTTACTGGCATGTTAAAGAAATCCCATTGAAGATGTTTTCTACATTGCACAGTGGAGAGACTCCATCATGATCTGGTGTGCTTTTTTCCTTCAGTGGGATAATGGATCTTCATGTTGTGCAGGGAGCCAAACAGTGGTGAAGTATGTGGACATGTTGCAGGTGCATCCTCTAGACTGAGGACCTTGTCTGAGCGGTAATGACTGGGTCTTTCAACAGGACGACAGGATGACAGTGTTACTGCCTGAAGAAAAATGACATGAAAGCCACATTTTTGTGCAGATTTGAACTTTTAAGTTATGCTCTTGAATCTATGCTCTTGAACTTTTGATCAGCTGATGAACAGCCTGTTTGAGTTTAAATACAGTTTTTTAATAAATTGCCTATTTACTATTTTTTGTCTCTTGGCCCTGTTTCTTCTTTTTGGCATTTTGAAGCAGTACCACAGAACCTGGTTACGATCCACCAGCATGAAATATAAATACTTGTAATGTTTCCTCTGGTCATAAGATTTTGTTCAGTAGTTTGTAATCTTATATTTTATTATATAATGCTTTTCTGTAGCATATGTGTCTTAATATTTTGAGGGACCCCTTTGTGTGTGTGTCTAGCAATGAAAAGTCATTGTGAGGGCCATTTTATGTGTGTACAATAATTTATTTACATGTCTTAAAACCATGATCAGCAAGGTATTTGATTTGCTTTAAATGCAGTGATTATGCAAATGTGTTAGGTCAGTGCAAACTAAATTTAAAGATTCACATTGGCAGCAAATTTGTATAAAATGTATATCTGCTTTGAAAATCAAGGACATGTGTGTGCTTGTTGGTCCTCACCTCAAATATAAAGATGGCTTACAGATGCTAGAGTTCAAACGTAACAGGTTTGCTGTGATTGATATTGATTGGAGCAATTGAGAAATCAAATTTCATAGAAACAGGTGCACCCCCACACAATGTTCTGCAAAATGAGAGTTGTCGGAAAGAAATGACTTCATGCACTGCTCCCAGCCAAGAACTAAAATGTCATTGAATGGTATCCTGAAGCTGCCACGCAAAATCAAATCTGTCCTACATTCTGTATAACCGTCTGCGATTCACTACAGCTAAAAGGCAGCCGCATTGCAAAGCTGCAGTCCATTGTGACATCATCAGTAATGGACAGAGATTTAGCCGGGCTCTCAAATCCATTTGCAGAGGGTACAGAAAATAGTGGGTCAGAAAACTGAAAGAAGAGTAAAGTAGAGACTAAGGGCTTGCTCATCTGTATTGTCATCGCAGAAACTAATTCTTTTTACATTTTTCTTTTTCTTTCTTTTTTTTTGACTCCCGCCCGCTCTTACCTACACACCAAATTATCCATTAATGAAATCCTCCGCCACATTGGGACTAAAGTGAGCAGAGTGCCTAGAATCTGCAGATTGGCTAATCAAAACCCCATTATCTTCAGGGATCCTTGGCGCCCTGGCTTTCTTTGATCCCCATTTTACATTTAACGTTATTTTTATCCAAGCTCATTTGCCTGTTTATGAATGTCGCGCATAAGAAAACAAGGTCGGCTCTCCGAAGACCGTCGAACGGGCCTAAATACGTGCCGCTGTGTGCGAATGTGCTTGTTTGTTTCTGGAATAAAGTAATCACTTTTCATTGCCCTCCGGAGTGCACGGAGCAAGATAAAGAGAGCGTGAAACAGGTCTATTGAACATGTATTATCGCCTCGGCAGCCCACGCCAGAAAACTATTTCTCACACTGTCCCCACAGAGCCTCCCCTCCGTTTGTTAAAGTGTTTCAGCAGGATGCTCCTGTGGTCCCGTGATTGAATGCATTAGGGAAAAGTGTAAATCTTAGTTTACTCTCTGGCTGTCGCTTGTTTTGCAAGGCTGGGATTCTGCGGTTCTGCGGCAGTACGGAGTTTGCTGGGGTCTTTGGGCTGGAGTGGAGCTTTACCAACCAGTGGGCAAGAATGATGGATCAGTAGCTGGCGTTCAGTACTTCACCTGCCCGATTAAACACGGTAAGAGTAACTTACCAACTGGAAACTTTTTTTCGCATAATGATACTTGCAAAAAGTTATGTTTTTCGGACACTTTTTTCGGAAATAGGCTCATTCTCCAACTCCCCCAGAGTTAATGAGTCGAGTTTTACCGTTTTGGAATCAATTCAGCCGATCACCGAATCTGGCGAAAGCACTTTTAGCATAACTTAGCACAGATCGCTGAATCCAATTAGACCAGTGATATTAATCTTGTTAAACATATGTAATATGTATAGTTGGTGATGTCTGTTTTTGAACAAAATCATTTCTCTCCGCCCCTTTCCAGGAATATTCGCCCCCCTTTCTAAAGTTAGCAAACTATCGGAACGCCGGAAAAGCAGTCCCCGCCAGCCCACTGCTCCTGTCCCCCACCCAAGACGGATTGATTTGGCTCGGTCACGCCCAAAGGTCAACACAGGTACATTTCTCATTGACCGGTTGTTTAATGATCCCCTTTACATCTCACAAACCCAATATCAGGAGCATCCCAGCGGCCACCACGGACTCAAAGCTAATTACCATCCCAGAGGACCTGCTTGATAAATAAACTTACACAAGTGTGAACTGCAATAGTGGTGATAAAGCAGTTGGCATTACCACTTTATTATGTCCCCTTTGGGGTTGTAGGGACTATAAAAAGCTGTGTGAGCACTGAGGAATCATTGAGGGAGTTAATGTCACTTGTGTGCCATTACAGCCTTCACCCCAGGGCCCATTTATACAGATGTGACACCCACCGATGTGTGTAGTGAATCACACTAACATGCATAAACTCTGCTTTTGTCACGTATACAAATGAAAGAGGACAAATGACTCATTTAAAGTCTTCCTGTATTATCATACGTGACAGAAAAACCCAGAGGGATTTCATACAAGGGAGGTTGATGTAACATACTTACTGAAAATGTAAGATACACAATATTGTATTTCCTTTTGTTGAACTAATTTTGATAAAAGCAATATTAAACTTGCAGTCTTTCTTTTGATCAATGCTTATGTATCAATATCAACTTGGCTGATATGTCATGCCGATTTTCAGTATAACGTCTCTTGCTGATATGATACTATTTGAATGCGTTTTATTGGTTTCATATCATATTCTAGCCTATACTTTATTTTAGAGGATAACATTTTAAAGGAGAAGGCACTGAATATAATATAGGCAAACTAGCCTACTTCCGCCTTAGAGCGAGCTGATGAAAAACAATAAATATAGTCAGTGCTTTTGTTTGGGAACGCAGTTTTGTAAAATGCTTATACCAAAATATTTAGACAACAGACTTTGCTCATTCATTTCAGAATGACCATAACAACATATAGTTGCTGTATGAACGAGATCGTTCAAGTTATCCTGTCTCATAGTGCAAAGTCACATTAATGTTTTCATTGCACATTTCCCTTTTATCTTAGTTCATGCACATTTTTTCTGATTAGATAAAAAGCTGATCCTGCTCAAATATGCGCATAAGGTTTTGAATTTTAGAATTTATATGCATCTTGGCGTTTCCATTCTCTTTTTTTTTTTTTTTTTTTTTTTTTTTTTTTTTTTTACAATAATCCAAAATGCGATGGAAACATAGCTTATGACAGGACCTAAGATGTCTCTGTCTTAAATCATGATGTTAAATACATTAGTGAATAACTACATAAACAAACACATAGACACATACAATTTTGTACATTCAAAGAAAAATTGGAAAAAAGACTGATAATCATATCACCCACACACAGTTCTAAGGGCATCGTTTTAAGCAGTACAGTATAATAACACCTAAATATCCTGTAACCTGCTGAGACTTTCATTTCTCATAATACCCGTCTCATGAAGAGAGGTAGTACCCACACAGACTTCCATTAGTGCACTAATGCTGATATACAGCAGTTTCTCTCATCACCTCTGTTACACTAGAGACGTTGCCTTGCTCTTTCTGTGTGGCGAGTGTTGACTTGACTTGACCAGGTTGATGTAACATTGTTGATCTGTTTGCCTATTATATCAGAGACGAGCATTTCTACTGTGTCTTCCTCTAGGGCACAGGTATTGTCCACTCAGACAGCTAAATGCAGACATATGGATCTCAATAGCTTTGTGTGGCAATAGCACTTTTATGAAGAGCCCTTAAGGCATTGTAATACGACAAATGTTTGTTCTACTTCCCTCTTTGGTTTTATCATCCCGATTTGTGTGTGTGCGTGTCTGTAGTTACGTCCTGAAAAAGTGTAACTCTTTATTAACTGTTTATAAATAAGTAATAAAGTTATTCTTGTTGACTAGTTTAAACTGTACACCACAATTAAATTTACACACTGGGTTTGTAATGATAAAAATATTATTACATTATATTTAGGCATAAGATTTTAAATAATTATGTTAACCATGTAAATAATAATAATAATAATTTGTAATAATGACACCTGTCAGTGATGTTATCTCCCAATAGAAACACCTCCCTACTACAGTCCCGCCTCCTCACATTGTTCGACAGCTTTCTGTAAAGACATAGGAAATGATAACGTAAAAAGGAATCACGATTCCATTTAAGTTGTGGCAGTTTACATGCATAACGCAGAGAAAGTGAAAAAGCAAATGTGGTAATTAATATCGCAATTTAAATATGACTCATATCTAGTAAGACATGGGAGTACAGTTGCAAATGGACTTGGCTTTTTCATTTGAACTGAGTCACTGTGCAATCTCAAAAGCAGAAATGCATACGGTAATTCAAGATTTGCATTCGGATTATCGCAATTTACGCGCTCACATGTGGGAAAAGGCAATTAAAATTACAATTTGCAATTCCTTTTGAAAGAAGTCCAGTATATCCTTCCATATCATAGATATGAACCTGAGAGAATTATCACATCTTTTCAGAGAAGCACAATTATATTTTATCGACAGCTTTGTTATGCCCACCCATTGTTCCTAAACCTCTTTGTCACGTTCTTCTCTGCACTTTGATTGGGAGGGGTTGAGTCACACTGGGCACATTAAGCCTAATATGAACATCCTAGAAAGGCGACAGAAAGCGCGCTCCGTAGGGTACTTGTGAGTCACTCATGGACAGACTCCAAATGTGACGCACATTTAAACACACAATTAGAAGAATGCCACCGCGTGCACCTCCAACACGCTCACAAAAACCATATCCAAGCAACACGTCGTCTTTTAAAATGACACTTTAACGATGTCACCATCCTCTCGGCCACCACAGAAGAAACGACAACTGCATGCTGTCCTCTAATCAGTGCCTTTTCAAGGTGTTTCTTTTTCACTTCTATCCCTGAGGCGATTTGAATAGTGGACTGTGGTGGATTTCCATGTTCCCCGTTGATTGATTGTCCAATGAAGCCAAACTTAATGAGCAGTTCTCACATCAGGCTGAACAGACTGGCAGTAATTTGTCATGAAAAGAACGGAGGAGAAGTGGTGTGTTTGTTATCACTGTAACCCTTTGCATTAAATCTTAATATTTTTTTTTATGTGGTTGTATAACCGTCTTAATTTCACTTTTGATGTAAACTGTTGATATTTAGTAGAAGATCATTTTTCAAGAAAATAATAACAATAAAAAGTTCATATTAAAAGATCTCCAAAAGTCCAACTATATGCAAACTGAGAGAACTTTTTATATTTGATGGCCATTTTGTTTTGTTGATTTCAGTATGATAAAAGGATATTTCATTGAGCAATGCGTTCCATAAAAACAGATGATGAGTCTAGCGCGCGTTTAATGCTTTTGCTTTAGGGTGGGCCATAAATGTTTTGGCTGCATAAGAATGAATTCGTAAGATTTTAATGTGCATGTTGTGCTTTCATTTTGGGGCGTCTTTAAAACACTCCACGTATACCCCATTTGAATTGAGTGAACCAGATTTCACGGACACTTTTATAATTCATTTCCATTTTGCTACTTGGCATTCTTTAGTGTTTATTATGTTCAGCAAAGCACAATGCACAATTTTTCCAAGCTTTATATCCTAAGGATGCTGAAATTGTTTCTCTTCAAGATTCACAAAGGCAAAGTTAATTAAAACTTTAAAGTGAAAATCTCTTTTTCTTTACTATGTAGCAGATGTATTTGATAGAGAAAATGTTGATGTCTGTATAATGTCTGTATAAGAAACTAAAAGTTGGTTCCCAAAAAACCTCATACTTTATTATTGTATAATTACAGTTTATTAATTTAATATTAGGAATACTTCATTTTCATAATCACTCTACAGCTCCTCATAACCGTATCACTCCTGTTTTCTTTTTTTCTCTTTATTTCTGTCTCTCAAATATCTGGATCTTTTATACATTGGTTTGTTTAAAGTATATCATATTTAATTGTACAATTACTTGGTGTTTACCCCAATGACCAACCTGTTTAATTTATTAAACATTTGCTTATATTTTATCAGACTTTTGTTCTAGTAAAGTATAACATGAACTGTTTCCACTGTTTGTCTTTTCATGATATTTATTCCAGCGTTAATATTGAACTGGTTAGTCTTAATAATGTTTGTAAAGGTCAGGGATGACACGATCTTGGTTGTTTTGGTGTGCTCACTGTGCATATATTAGCATTTTGAGGGGTCCTTGGGGACTGCGTGTTGAAACACTCCAATAGATGCTGATTCTTTGTGTGGGCCTCGTGTACAGAACTAATGATTCTGATGCTTTTGTTTTTGTGATTTCAACATGATGCACATTCCCTGTTTTACATGATTTATATGATGCTGAGAAACTGGCGTCCAAACTCCAGAAGTCTTTGAAAAGACTGATTGTATGAAATGTAATTCCACACAGGATTGCATCATAAAACAATGTCGTATTGAGGTGATGGGAGGTTGGGGGGGTGCAGATACGTTGCACCCAGTGACGTTGTTTCAACTTGAAATTACTTGTTACCCCGCTGCCTAAACATTTTTAGTTTAGACAACAGTTGTCATTTAAATTAACATCATTTAACGTAACTTGCCTCAAATAAAAAGTGCATTAAATTTGTTTGTTTTTTATTTTTTTTGTCCCTTCATAATATTCAGATTGAACCATTGATGGAGTATTCTGATGATGTTTTTCATTCTTTCCTGGACCTTGAAAGTGCAATTTACTTGGCAGTCAATGGAACAGTCACAAGTCTCCCAGTTTCCATCTGAAATATCATCTGAAATTGTGTTCTGAAGAATTATTACCTTAAGCCAATTCAAAATTAATGCTCTCTTTGTAGAGACAATATCTTTATCAAGCACTTTTTCTGATTAACAACTTTGCTGACAGTTTTCCTTTAAGGATAGCCATGTTAAAAACCGCAAAAGAGATACTTTTCAAAAACTCATACGACCTGCTCTTTAAAGGAGATTGTATTTTGATGTTATGTTATATAATGGAAATAAGTCTGTCTTCAACTCTACCTTTTAGAAGTGTGCTTTTCATTTCATTTTGAAGCTATGTCTCTAGCTTCAAGTACAGTTAAAAGAAGATGTCCTTGGATTTTAATTCATTCTACATACCACTGCCACCTCTTAAACGAGGGTGGGCTAATACATTGGTCTGAGATAACATTTTTGGACTTTGTATTTTAACAGACTGTGTTTAGGGCATTAACGTCCGCTCCAAAAAGTCTTGGCTCTCGCTTATCAATTAGCCTCTAAACTCACTGCATTAATGAACTCTTTAGCCCATGAAGGTCTGTGAATATGATGGCTTAATGAGAGCCCTCATTCCAAACTGCTTTCCAAGGGCTGGAAGGTTAAAGCTGCTTCTCTTGTGTGGCCTATTTCTTGGTCCTTTAAGTGCGGTAGATAAAGTTTTTAGGTCTTGTTAGATGTCTGCGGTACTCTGCCAAGACTTGGGCACTTTTCCATGCTTCCACAAGATTAAAATTTGGCTGGAACTCAGGCAGGCTTCAAAGACTCCATATGAAAGGCCTGAAATGCTAAAATAATTAAATAAAGCGATTTTTGCATTTCATTTAGTGTCTATTGGTAAATTAGTTTTTATTAGTTTTAAAGCAACAACTTTGAACAAACCGTTTACTCTGTGTATACAACTTTACATTTTACCACCTGAGACTTGCATTAGAAGAGGGTACTGAGCCATACCTAGGAATCAGAATGTAATTGACAATTTTTATTTTATTGAATTACATTTTTTTACAGTTCAACATGAATGTCAAATGCCTAGTTCACAGAATTGCAGACTTTATATACCATGTTCTTTTAGCTGCATGTGCATCTGTAATATAAACACATGAAAACCAACAAGGTAATCGATAGCGTTACCCAAAATTCTGTGAAGTAACTTTGTATTAGTATGGCCGCTCTTCCAGTAATCTGTAGTAAGTAAAAATAGAAATGTTATTTTCTGTTATTTTTCCAGGGGCGTTTGAAGTTTTGTCATTCACCCAAAATAAATAGTTTGAAATTCACTCAGTCTGAAGTCAGCTGGGAAGCAGATTGTTTAGCAGCATTCTCATAACATGTCACGTGACCTTTAGATGTTGGCAAGCCTCAATTGCTATGTTGGGTACTTGCGACTGTTCAGTTTTAACATTTATTTTTTCAGTGCAAGGACAGATTTTTGTGCTGCTCATATTCGTTGAGGTTTTTCACCTGGTTTATCATGCTAATTATTTAGTATGATAATCACTGGTTAATTATTTAATTGGTTTGACCACTTAGTGACATTATAGAGCTTAGCTGAATTAATTTTAGCGCTAATCCATGTAATGCTTCTCCTGCAATTACCGATTGCAGCGTTATGAACCTTTAACACTTGGCTCATCAAGCGACATTCACACTGACAGCTATTTGCAGTGACAAAGTGACCTGAAGTCAGTAATTTTCAGAGTTGGCAGTATTACGTGACATGAGTGGCGGCGACCAATGTCGATGTGTTAAAGTTTAACTTTATGCAAATGAGTAACACAACATGGCGAATACCAATAGAAGTGATATCCCTTGAGTGAGATATTATACAGGCAAGAAGGAGGAGAGGTTAATGGTAACTGGGAGTAATTTGTCTGTTCCATATGGTAATGTGGGGCAAAAAAGATGTGTAGGAAAAAACTAATGTAAAATTGTATTCATCAAATCGTGATGCATTTTTTTCTGGAGTTACTGTAGATTCGGTGGCACCACCAAGAAATGTTTACTTCCAAGAGAAGATTTATATATAGTTATATAGTTCCGTTCTATCTGTCTGTACAGGTCTTCTTTCACGCAGTTGTTCTACCTCCTCGTCCTCTTTGGACTCCAGACAAGCATCCAGACGACCACCGCGGCCACTCCCACGTCAAAGACCACCGCTGAGGCCATGGCAGGAAAGGACCCTCCTAGCACCAGATCTGCTCCCCTCCCACCCGCTTCCTCACCGCAACACCATACTCTGGTATCTCCTCGTTTCAAAGTCTAGTTTTTTGCTGTCTACAGTAAACAGGATTTTGTATTTGTATTTTAAATAATAATGTCCAATAACA
Organism: Puntigrus tetrazona; assembly: GCF_018831695.1. NCBI lineage: Eukaryota > Metazoa > Chordata > Actinopteri > Cypriniformes > Cyprinidae > Puntigrus > Puntigrus tetrazona. Next base: position 315,863 of record NW_025048274.1, on the reverse strand, counting down.
TTAACACAAAATGAACCCTGAGGAGGGATTAGATTCTTAACACGGTCTTGCGTCACCCACAGAGACTAATCCCACAGCAAATATGTGAACATAATTGAGTTGATTATCCAAAAAAACTACTTAATAATGCATTATCCCTTTGCTGACTCATGCTCTGCTGTGCGCTATTCACAGCACTTACAGATAGGAATGCATCGATCAGGATCGGTATCAGGTCATTTTCTGTGGATCAGGTATCGATCAGACGAGACGGATCCAGATCCGATATCGTTCGTACACTAACTATTCCGTGATATCATCGAGCCCCAAGAAAGGCAAAATAAACATTATAAAGCCCCATAAAATGCTTGTGCACTACATTTCAAGTGTTTTGAAGCTGTTCAGTGTGAGGTGCAGATGAATATTTTGTCATTATATTCAAGTTCGCTAAACTCTTCTCTCTCAGCTGCGGCTGTCTGTCATCAATCACTTTTATCTACAGCGCTTTTAACAATACAGATTGTGTCAAACCACTAAACAGCATCAAATAGGAAAATAGACTGATAGTAATGTATAAGTCATCCTCCATTCAGCACTCAAACTGCGCGTCACGTTCAGTTCAAAACAGTTAAACTCTCCTAAAGAGCACTCAATAAGAGATTTAAAGCTGTCAAGAGAAATGCTCAATATAGCATCGCGCAGATTTAATACACCACGCATCAACATCTCTTCCTCTTTAAAGTTTTCTATGCGGACTCGGAGGGCTGCGCAGCCTGCCCGCTGTGACTCCATGTTGTTTCAAGCACATCGTTCTGCACATGGGATGCGCATAAGCGTTTTGTGCTGGTCTGAAGTGAAGCCTTTCGTATTAGGATACTTTTCTGCGCAATGAAAGATTATTAATAGTCTTCCTTGTTTGGCTTTATCTACCACACTTAGCTGCCTTCATTACTGTTAAAAGAAATACATTTAAAAGAAATGTCTTGAGAACCATAAGAAGGTTTAACGTTCTTTAAAGTTGTTCCCTGCTTGCATTTCTAAAAAAAAAAAAATATGTGTAGCTACAGTAGCCTCTTACTGGGGAAAATCCTTGATAATTTTCTTGATAAATCTGGGTGGCCAGCACTCTCTCAGATTTAAAAACTACTAATAATTATTATTATTAATTTAAATGTATTTATTTACTTAATTTAAACTTTTTAAACTTTCTAAGTGTTTGTAACCTTTTCCAAGTAACCTTCCTACATATTTGGTCATTTGACACATGAAATTGATGATACATTTATCATTTTAGTGTATGATATATAAGATACATTATCCGTTGCAGCTTCACTTACATTCTCTTGCATTTTGAATGTAATATGTTTAACCTTTTTAGATGGATATTAATAGTAGAAGGATCATCCATATAGTGGTAATTTATTAGGATAATTGGATGGCGATTCTACAGTGTAAGAGATCATGATTTTACCAAAAAAGTGTCTGATTTAGCATAAAGTGAAGAGATAATGAAACTTTTTTTTACACCGATTACATCCTTTCATCAGGGATTGCTCGCAGCAGGACCCCTTCAGCCAGCAGCACAGCGCAAGAGAGTCTAGAGGTGCATTTGGGGGAGCGTGTATTGGTGGTGGGACAAAGGACAGGAGTTGTCCGATATTACGGCAAGACCAGTTTTGCTCCAGGTACGACACTATTGCCTTTCTAATAACCTCCTGCAGTGTACGATATCTCTGGAAAGTGCATTACAGGTCAGGGTTAATTGCGCATTTAGAGAAATTCGATGGCTTGTCTTTTTGCCAATGTGCTTGAATTGCTCTCCGTTATGTACCCTCTGAATGAATTAAAGCCATATTTCAGCAGCAGCATAAATGTTTCAAAGACGTCTAATATTACACAATGGAGAGAGAAACATTTTATAAATGAGTAAAAGGCCAGCCACTCAGATTCGCTTAACGCACACTTTTACCTGTCAGTCTGCTGGGATTTTATATTTGCTACGCTGCTAAGTCTTTAAGTTGAATGCAGCAGTTTTCAAACGTATACCACATAAAGGTTATTCACTTAATGGGGCTGGGGTTCAGGTGAACTCAGCAGTTCTTGAGCATTATGTGAAGTTATTTGCTGTATTTACTGCCGTATAAAGTACACTAGATGTTTTGGAGGATTTTAGGGACACTTACTTGTTTTCCAGGCCTCTTTGTTTGGGCCAGATTATCCAGATGAATGCTTGGGGGGTGTATTATTGTAAATAGTATGAAATAAATAAGTAATAAAAAACTCAATATTAGAACAAAAAAACGCTATATTGCACAATATTTATTTTTAGCTTGACTGTTTTGGATCAAAGAAATACAGCCTTGATGAGCTCCTTAATAAAACAAAACAAAAACGACATATAAAATCAATTTTTTGTGAAGATTATTGGAGTCAGGAGTTATTTGAAATATTCAAGATGTTTCAGTGTTTGGCTGGAGAACAAACATGGGTTCACACAGATTGGTATACAGAAAAAACTCGATTTAATATTGTTTATGATTGATTGTGGATGAACCATAGTCAAGAATCCGGTCGCAGTTGTGCTTCAGTGGTACATTATCACTTTATGGCCACTGTGGAATGAAACGCATTGGTTTTAATACTTGAAGCTAGGCAAACAGCTCAATATGCTGTTTATTCTTCCTGGGACGTTAAATTTTCATAGTTGATTTGTATTGTATTGAATAAGCCACTGTGCCATTGTGCACATGAGCTGACCCATAACCGTATTAACTACTGGGGCTTGTGTTATTTTATTTTTATCAAATTTATCCACAAAGTTAAATACATTTGATTTAATAACATGCGATTGAGTAATTGTGACTGAATGCTGCTGGTGTGTGGTTTGGGAAACTAGATTAGCTGAACTATTGGCATAAAAAGCTTAAACACGCTTGTTCCTGTACGCTAATTAATGACCGCTGAGTGCTGTTGAACTCGGCTCTGAGGTTTGTGCAGAGAGCACTTTCATGTATCAGGCAGCTCAGCCATTTCATCAAATCAAAAGCTGAACAACAGATTTCCAGGAGCTCTGGGATCATTTATTTTGGCAGGTATTATATTGGCTAGATGCGGACACAGGAGGGACAGTGTATAATAAAATACATTATATCCATGATACAAATATTTTTAAATTTTGTTAATGCAATTGTTTACAGTACTAGTTGTAAAAAAAAAAAAAAAAAAAAATATATATATATATATATATATATATATATATATATATATATATATATATATATATATATATACACATTATTAAACTGCTAGATTATGAGACCATACCATATAGTGTTACCTTTTAGTAATGTTTTAATCAATACTCAAATAAAAATATTACTGAATATAGAAATAATAATTTAAAATGGTTAATCTCAGTTAAGGCTTAAAATAATAATTAGAATATTTTTAATGAAAGATTCTTTATTTCTAATAAATAGCTAATATTCTTCTAATATGCATGCTTATAAGCATAAAGCATAAAGAGACCCTAAAATAAAGTGTAATAAAGTTTTTTCTTTATAAATTTTCCTTCAAATTATTATTTTTTTTTGTCATATTTGGAGGCTGTGTAGATCTTGGAAATGCCCTGCTTTACATTTGAAGACCAGTATCATTACCATATTGTATTATCACAAATCAATTACATTTCAGACATGCAATACCGTAAGCACTTCCGTCCCCTTCTAACACCATCACGCTTCTATAATGAAACACATGTAGTGCATGTTGTGAAGCTCAACAGCTTTTTTTTAAACCGAGTTCTGGTTTGCCAAGGGTCGATAGTCACTTATGAAGGCTTTGGACTTGTTGAATGAGCCTACTGAACAGTGGATTTGCTCATTTGCTCTAAGCAAGTAGTTATCTTAAAGTTTGCTGCTAGAGAAGAACTGGATTTAAGTGCCCTCATTTGGAAGTAAAGATTCAACCAGACAGTAATGACTTGCCATTTATGTTTTTTAGAAAAGAACATGGATCTTATCTGCCTTATTCGTGGAGTTTTATTGATGGGGTACTGAAAGCCCTAAGGTGAAATCCATCTTCCTCTCAATGTGCCCTTTTCATCTACCTTTCGTACATTCATAGAATAACGCTCACCCTGCGCTCTGTGCCTTGCTTACTAAAAAGCAACTGTTTGTTTGTCCTTGCATTACAAAGCATTACAAAGCTTTTTGGAAGGAATAACTGGATTTACTCAAATCGCAGGATTTGGTATTCGTTGTTTAGGCTAGAGCTGTACTGAGAGATGACAGATTGGAGATTGTTTACCCAAGCTCAGGTCGGCGAGAAAATCGCTACATTTCTCAAAATGCGTCTGCTTGTACAATGTGTGTGTTTGTGTCCCTGACAGGATTTTGGTTGGGGATTGAGTTGGACAAGCCGAGCGGAAAGAATGACGGATCAGTTGGAGGAGTACGATACTTCAGCTGTCCCCCGAAACACGGAGTCTTCGCCCCACCCTCACGAGTTCAGAGGCAAGTGTGCCGTGGAGAATTTGGCGGCCGTAATAGCATCTTAAGAGTCTTAATTCTGGTGTCTTGCTGACTTTTACTATGATTATTTCTAGCCGACTGTGTCTTTGATTGTTGGATGGACATTTTGACCTTTCTGTACAGAAGCATTAATAAGATTGTGCATCGACATTTGCAAGTCATTTCTGCATGAGGGACGTAACGGCCCCTACAGAAAATAACTGCCCTGCCCTTGTCCTCGGAAGACATTTAAAATGAGATCCCAAGATGGGATCTCTGATAAAATAACTGGACATTTTGGGCATAATAAACTTTTTTTTAGACAAATAACATATCAGCACTATATAAATTAGCTGTGCCATTTTTTTTATTTTATAATATACTTACTGTTATATAATATTATATTATATATTCTAAACTATTCAAAGTACCTCAGAAGGTGGACCATAGTTTATATTTGACTTTTTTAATAAATTTGACGGAGGATATTGGAAAAGGAATTACCTTCCTTTTACTTTCTTTTGATTAAAATCAAGCCTCTTTTTCTTACTCAATTTACTTTTCTTCAGTCAGTCTTCTATTATGGCTCTAATCCTTCCCATCATCAGCTGTCTGCCCTCCATTTGTCCCTCTGTACCTTTTACGGCTTTATTCCCCTGGTGGTTATTCAACAAATGATCAATGTTCATATCTTCTCCATCTGTCATGAATCATATATTCTTAATTCAGAACCATTCACCTATGCCATACTCCTCTCTTTCTTTCTCACTGCATTTCTGTAAAGCGACTGACTGACTGATAAGCATATTGTTCTAGAAGTTTTTTTTTTTTTTTTTTTTTTCTTTCTCGTTCAGACTTCTTAATTAACCCTCGGGGCAGCCACAGCTGAACCAAGAAAGATTACTTCTTTTTTTTTTTTTTTTTTTTTTTTTTTTTTTTTGTTAGAAGTCAAACTGAAATCAAAATAGACCCTATTTACTTACGAAATGCATGCCTCTGGTCTTAAAGCAATTTTCTGACCAAAAATGAACATTCTCTCATCATTTACTCACTCCAGTGCCATCCAAGATGTATATGGCTTTTATCTGTGGAAAGAAGGGAACTGTATTTTTAGTAAAAGAATCCATCTCCACGAGCTTATGCAATAAAGTGTATGGGAACCTCTAAAAAGTGACTGTTGGTGTGGATGCTAATATAGTTTTAGTTATATTAATTCTCTATATCATTAGTCAATAATAGTTAAGTTTATTATAAGCATAGACTGTATTTATTTCACCTGCCTCTTTAATTATTCAAGCTTTTTAAAGTTGGTGGATTCTAATTGGCTTTCAACTCTTTTATTATTTATCAGAGAAAAAAAAAAAAGTTCTGAAAGTGATTTAAGTGATATCAATTCCCTGCACTATTATAGTCACAGTTGTGGTATGGATATAATTAGAAATTAGAATGATTATTACAACGCCATTTTAGTTTTTGTCAATGGGCCTTTAATGTGCATCATTCATCATTGCATGTTCTTCTAAAGTAAAACTTCCTTTTCAGCTTGCATCATCTTGTATGTGGAGCGGAGAACATATTGTTAACCAATAAACGGTAGTTATTGTAATGTTATTGTAGTTTTAGGCTGCTGTTGTTGGTCTTATGTATTGTCTCTGTTCATGTTAGTCAACAAAGATTACAGGAATAATAGCAAATGACAATACTTTTACAAAGAAGTATGACTATTAAGATACAGCCCCTAAAAATGCTTTGTTTATAGTAAGTGATGGTAGTATTAATTTGAATCTGGCTGTAAAATGGCAGACATTCGCTTTTGTTGAAATTTGAAATTGTCATACTTTTAAATTGTGAACATACTGGAGTAGTTCTCCGTGCTTAAGTAGACCTAAAGGCTCCACATCCTCTTGAAAAAAGCCTCCTCGCTGGGTACCTTCAGCCAAGTCAGTGTGCGGTGCGGCGGTTTTTTCAGGAGAGGAACAGTCCTCAACAATTACAGCAAACTAGTATTTAAGTCTGGCGACGTTCTGGTACGGAACAATCATGTTTCACGATCCAGTCAGTTCCTAATAGACTATTTCACTCTGAAGTGCATCACATTATGAAAGTAAAATGGGTTTCGAGTGCCATTTTACGTGTACTTCAGAGATTTTACCCGTCCATTGGAGAATCTTTCTTCTGCTTTTTTTTCCGTCCTAACGTATATATGTTTGCGATTTTGTTCCTGCTACGTATTTACATGTCAAATTGTTTATGACAATTTTGACAAGCATTTGTCAAAATAAACCCATGTGACTGTCACTATTTTGAAGCGATAAATTTGTTGTTTGACAGCTAACGGAGTATACGCAAGGGTAAAATAATGCATCTTGACAGTTTTCTGGCAGAGCGTCAGTTGTAAAAGTGCAGTGGAAGAAGTAATACTGAACATTCGCTTTGTTTTAACTAGCAGGATTCATGGCTCAGTGGACTGTCTGTCAGAGCTGTCCTCGTCTCGGATGAACTATTCCTTCACAGGTGAGCCATTCTGTTGTCTGCTGTCTGATTCCCTCTTCTCCGTCAAAGCTTTTAAGACTGGAGACAGTTTAGGCATTCCTTTTTCATATAATATTTGGTCACTTTCCAGCGGATGTTTTTGTGTTTGCTTTAATAAGGAATCCGACGCACTCTCAGTACTTCCTCAGCTATTGCCACACAGAGGGAACCAAGCCGCAAAAGCCAAGCAAGCAGGTGAGAATAATGTGCGAGTTGTGATTATAATTATGATTTCATTTTTATCAATGGTTTTTGAGATAATCGACAACACCAGCTGCGGGATAGTCAGGTCTTATTAGACCATCATTTAAAGAAGCCCATATCTCAAGTATCCTGGTCAATTTTTTAAATACATTGCAAATTAAATGGAACTAAAATGTTATTTTAACTTATAATTAACTAATATACAATAATTAACTAATATAAAATAAGCAGAAATGTACATTCATTAGCATTAATTAATGATGACCAAAATAAATTTTTACCAAAACCAAAATTACATTTTTCGTATTAAAGTTTATTTAATCAACAAGCAATCGATTGGATTAATCAACTCCCAAATAAAACATTGTTTGTTTTTTTTTACAGTGACACCTATTAGCTGTTTAGTAGCATGTATATTACTAGAATATTAGAATATTAGCCATTTATTAGTGCAAATTAAGCACAAATAAAATAATAAATTAAAATACAAAATGGTAATTGTTACACTCCATTTAACAACTTACTCCGAATTATGATATAAACTTATAATTGCACAAAAAAGTTTAAATTGTAAGATAAACATGCAATATTTTTTTTCTGCCAATTATGCCTTTTCTCAGAATTATCAGAGTTATTTAAAAAAAGAATGAATAAAAAATTTGAAATATGAATAAATAAAAAATAAGTCAATTGCAATTAAGTCAGAACCTTTGAAACTTTATTTATTCAGTGGTGGAAACAAGTTTCCATCGTTTTTGCACCAATTTGTTGTTGAAATATAAACTTATGACCACAGGTGTAAAATACTTAAGTAATTTTACTTGATTACTGTACTTAAGTATAATTTTGGGGGGACTTTCTTTTGCAATAAAAACCTACATTTATTTTCACTTGATTACATTTCTGAAGAAAAAAAACACTTTTCACTTCTTATAATTTTAAAATAAGTAAATAAAAATATAAAACAAATAAAATAAAAATGTAATATACTTTTTCCTATGCACATTAAATATGGTTAATGTAAGCTCAAATGTGCATGCATTATGTGAGAACCAGTAAACGTTGTAGCTTGCATCAGATAAAAGTCTAGGTCCAACAGTTCAGTATCAAATCTGAGGAAGCATACTGAGGTAACAAAGTCGTGTTTTCCCCCTAAAAAGATTATTCATTATTATTTCTATTTTGATAGACCCATAAGCTGTGTGATATATTGACTGCACAAGATTGAATGCAAATAAAATCAGTGATGAATATTTAAATATAATATTTTTGTGGATAAGTTGTATTAACTATCTATTAATTAGTTATCCTTTTTTTTTTTTTTTTTTTTTTTTACTCAAGTATGTTTTTGGCCAGATACTTGTACTTTTAATTGAGTAGGATTTTTACTGAGTATCTTTACTTTCACTTGAGTAAAAGTTTTGAGTACTTTTTACACCTCTGATAATGGCTGTCATAAAAACTATTTTTTATAACATTCATTTAAACAAAATCAATTTTAAGTAAAAATATAATACATTTACATGGTTAGCTGACTATGAGCTATAGATTGGCTTTCTTGAGAAGGTTTAAGGTTATGCGACAATGTTAACAAGCTGTTTTATTGACATCTTTCTTATTCATGAAGTTGTTTATAAGGCATTATGCATTATAATGCCTTAAAATACACTTAGAATGTATTTTGAAAACAGGCTTCATAGAAAGTGTTACCAAAATTTCAAGTGGCAGAATTTTGGTGCATCAGTAATATTAATTAGATTCTTGTATCCAGTTCTCAGATTCTCTTTGTCTTCTGTTGTCGTCTCTTAGGAACCGCTCCAGTAATTTGCGCGACGCTGGAGCACAGTCAGCGCTGGCTGGGGTACATCAGGGCAACAGCAGCGCTGGCCCTGGGCCTAACCGGTGGGTGGCACCACCAGTTCCTCTGGCTCAGATGGCACTGTCAAACTCCACCTGGGCATGCAGGTCTTGCTAATTAGTGCCAATGAGATGGGCACCATCCGCTACATTGGCACAACTGACTTTGCCCTGGCCTCTGGCTGGGCCTCGAGCTGCGCGAAACCCGAAAGGAAAAACGATGGTTCTGTGGGCAGCCGACGCTACTTCAGCTGTCGCCTGGCCACGGGGTTCTGGTGCGACCCAGCAGGGTCACGCATCGCGTATCAACGGGCCAAGCTGGTGGATGAAAGCAGCTGAGAACGCCACACGCCGAATCATGGGCTTCCCATCTCTCCATCCATCTGGCTTTCGCTTCATTTCATTGCCGTGGATTTGTTTTGACATTTCTGCCAACCTGAGGAGACATTTTCTTTCTAACTGCACTAAGACTCATACGCTCACAGCTGATAAACTGTTTACTCCATTTTCAAACGAACTAAATGTAAAGTGAGGGAGAAAATAGTCCAATTTCATTTCTTCTGAGGTTTTAATTTTAGCCGGAGGTTCGAATTCAGATGCTTCTGATTAAGTAAACCGCAGTCTCTGAGCACTTTAATAAACATGGGTGAAGACAATGACTTGAATGGCAGGATTTAAGAAGTTGAGACGATTTAATAACTTCAGTAACTGTGACTGTATCAGCTTCTCAAATCCCCTCAGACGTTCTCTCAACAGAATAAAGCATCGCTTAGTGTTTGTCTAGTCCTGTCAGAAGGTGCGAATCCCTTCAGAACATGGCACTTATACATTCGGAAACTTGTAATCTTTCATATCGATGCGAGACCAGTTGCGATTAAATATAAGCACTTTAATATTATCATAATCCAAGATCTAATCAGCTCAGAGAATAAAAACTTGATTGTACTTGATAGTTCCACAGATGATGTAGCAGTTGTTGCTGCTGACAGACTTAATCAGGTTTTTTGTTTTGCCTGCTCTTGACTGAAAGATCCCTAATAGAAACTGGAGTCAGTTTTACGAAGTCATTTAAAGATGATACACAGACCAAACAATGAGGGCTAAATCAGGAACTGAAAATATCTACCATTATTTTCAGTTTAAACTCAGAGTTTAAATATCAGAGCGTGTTTGTGGATATGTTTTTGTTTTGTACGATTTGGTCTGTAATAACCGTTAAGTGACATTATAATGAACCAATTAGTATTTTTCATATATACAGGCATTTCTACATAGTTATATTAGATAATAAAAAAAGTTATTAATGAGAATAGATTGGCATAATTTCTCAAATGCAACTGTTCTTATTTTATTTAACCCATTTAATGTTGAATACCTTTTCCAAATTCTAGGATGAGTATGCATTCGAAATTACGGATGTACATCATTTTGCACTAATGAGAAAATTATGAAAAGAATGTTTATGACATTGACTAGGTATCAGAAAATCCTAAAAAGAAATACATGAGGGTAAGAAATGGCAAAGAAAACCAATAAAAGAAAAAGAATATAAAATGAGATAATTTCCAATGGAAGTTGGAGACTTATTGCACATTTCAGCCTGTTTCCACAGGGATGTTTTGTACTGTCTGTACATTATCTGCTTAGTGCTGGTTGTATATTTTGTGTGGATTTAAATGTAGTATTTTAGTATTAATTTAAATCTGAATTATCAAATGTAATGCACAAAGAATGTTTGTCAGATTTGTCCATTTCAATTACAATAAAAGTTACAATATTTTAGTTTTTTTACTTTTACTTCTTTTTCTTCGCCCATAAAGGGTTTCTGTTCATACTACACACATTTCTATGAACTATTTGTCGATAAAGTTTGTCGCTCATTCAATGTAAAACCTACTCACTATTTGATTTTGGCCAAAAAAGTGTGAGCTTTAATGTATCGAGTCAGTTCCCATTAAGTTTAATGCGATGATCTGCTCCATTTTTGACATGTTCAAACTAAATATATAATCAATTAGAGAAAATAAATTAGATGCAGTTTGTTGATTTATGAGTCAGCATGTTCGATTTAAAGATCCTCTTTCTGCACTTACATAATTAACACAATCTATTATTTATTGACATTTATTTTGCAGCAACTTTAATTATACATAAATTCGTACTGCACTTAATAACTACTTAATCGAGTAGAAGGTCAACTCTCCCCTTTACATAAGGTTTACATCTTATTCAGGACAAGAACCATTCACTAACCCTTGCATGATGTAATAAGTTTCAAGCAACAAGCAGTTTACACGGAAACGGCATGACGATCACAACCCATCAGAAAGCACGCTTTTTGGACCAATGAGATTTCACAATTGGCTGTGCTGGTCACCATTATGCTGCAGAAATAAAATAAAAAAAAAAACTAGGCTTTTGTCAAACGTATAATTGCTTGACATGGTTGGTTAAGAAAACATTAGGATTTTGTTGTGAAGTATCACATTGTGACTACGGAACCATCTGCTCCATGTTTACTCAATATCGTAAATAAAATGGCTCAGTCCATTGCGCTGTCATATTTATGGAAACAGCTTGAGATGATTTGTGACATACTGAATTAGTATCCATTCGAAAATGTGTGGACTCTAGCCACGAAAGGCCCCACATGGTCAACGTGAAAGCTTAGGTATGCCATGATTTTCACATTGGCTTAAATATTTTTAATAGGCCTAATTTATGAGAGAGACACATTCCCAAGACATTAGACAGAGTGGATCAATGGATTCCTGCTGTTTGTGCCAGATTCTGATCCTGCCATCTGCATGTCAAAGCAGAAATTAAGATTCATCAGACCATTCGTCAATGTTCAATTATTCAATGTGGCGGTTCTGTGGAACCCCGTGACCTTGACTGACTTGAGAAAACGCTATCACAATGTCCTGCTGCTCAAGCCCATCAGCTTTAAAGGTTTGACATACTGCGCAGTCAGAGATGACCTTCTTCACCTCGTTGTTGTAAAGAGTGTTATTTTGTTTATTTGTGATCTTTCTACTGTATCAGATTGAACAGACAAGGTCATTCTCAACAAAGGCAAATCTTATAGTGCAATGAAAATGCCACTGGCTGGGCTTCTTGTGCAATTCTGTGCAAGGTTGACTTTGTCTACAGAATGCATGAAAACGACAATATTAGTATAGTATCTAATCACATTTAATAAACATGGAAAATCATATAATTCAATAAAGAAAATGGTGAGCTAAAAGAATAGGCCTTTTTAAAGAATATGATACATTCCCCAACTCTCTCTGTGTCTTTCACTTTTACAAAAATCTTGGAAACACTATTTTGCTCATTTTGCTTAGAAAATGTAGCAAAAGGTAAATAAATAAACATGTCTCCCGTTCACCACTAGTTTACACATCCATGAGGATGACCACTTTTGAAAATCCCACGAATGTGAAAGCGGTCCATTAGGTTGATGTTTGCATTTATTGGGCATACTTTTACAATCACAGGCATTTGTTAGATTGACAGCTCATGCATTGACATCAGAAAAATAATAGAGGAATATATAGATTTTACATTTTTATGCCATAGCCATTTATATTGCTTATTTTCTAACACTTAACCAGCATATTCATTTTTGTGCTTGCTATTATTGGAATACAGCTATTTTCACCACCATGTCCAGCTCGTTAACTTGGGTGTCCTCGAGAATTCCCAATTTCCCCATTTATAAATATTACTTTGCTCATTCATGTGCTTGGAAGCTGTAGGCTAAATAACATACTTCTGCCTCATCAGTCTTAGTAAGTCAAAATCAGATTATGTCTTAGATGTTAGACATCGTCAAACACCATACACATATATTGTTCCTGTTTCACATTTTGAAGTTATCCATGGAGTGCTCTGTGCATTCTGCATCTTGTGAACAATGATGAATGGATTTTGTCAGCTTTGTATACCGAGAAGGTAAATCGTCACTGCTCCACATGGAGCGTGTTTTGTATTTTGTAAAAATGTATGGCACTTTTGAAATGCAGACTGTCACACGGTAAAACAAGCACAGAACATGTTGGCATATGGCGACGTTTTAATTGATATATAAAATCTCATTAAATGCTAAATGTCTTTAATAGTATTTTGTGAAATATTTGACAATTTAAGTTGTAAACATGTTTAGAAAGCATAAAATACAGAAAGCTATTAGCTTTTTCATAATTCATAATCAAGTAAAAACAGATGCATTTCATCTCAAACTTTTTTTTCTCATTTAATGGTCAGCAGGCAGAAAGGATGGAAAATCTTGGAAGTTCTTGGTCTGAAAAATTAAAAATATATAATTACTATTTATTATTTTTTTAATGGACAGCATGGACAACAATCTTGTCTTATCTTCAGATGACACCACCTCTAAGGTAGAATAGGGCAGTAAGCTTTACCAACTCTGTCCAATCCTAATGAAAATAGTTTATTAGCATTAGCATGTCCTGTAGAGTTTAGCACTTCTTATTGTTTGAGTATTGCAGTTTTTTTTCAATGTATTCTGTTCTTGCAGCTAGCTGTTCTGAATTATGGTGATTGGTGATATTTTATATGTTAATGACATTAATTAGGAGTCGTTTACAAGGCAAAGAGTTGAAACCATTTAATCAAATTGATCACAATAATAATAATCAAACAAACTCATATTCAAGAGATGATCACATTTAGGATGGCTTCTACTCAACATTTTATGAATGAGGCCCCAGCTCTCCAGGGCTGCATCCCAAATCTAAGACAGCTGAATTGCTGCCTTCTGTGGCAATGACATTGCAGGTGATTTTGCACAAGGGAACCGCACAAAACTCAGACAATAATTTCAGACAGACTTCTGAGGTAGGTTAAGGATTAATCATCTATAATAAGATAGAATGAGATTTGGTGAAACAACAAAAATATTTATTGTAATACTAATGCTAATTTCTTGTTAGAAATAACATCCAAAAGATGCTGTACGTAGGATTGACACAGAGTGGTTGAACTAGGTATTGTAGTCAAATTCAAAATATTCAAACAGTTTTTTTTCTCTGTGTTACTCTGTGTTTTCCGCCAACTGGCAACCCAGGGTTCCGAAACACGATTGGGTAAACTGGCAGTGGGCGGGATTCACAAAGCAAAAACCAAGTCCTGAGTTCTGGGCTGGGAGAATAATTGACTGTAGTATTGTTTTTCAGATAAACAAGTATCTTAACTTAATATTTTTTTAAAATATTATCATATTTTTATGCTGTAGTAGAGTCAAAGTCCTACAAACAGCACCTTAAACTCACCACCACATGCGACTTTCAGATGCCGTCTTTATTTTTAAGATGAGATGTCACAAAATGGAACACACAGGATTGTGGGATATCAAAGGAAGCAAAGGATACATCTATGCTGTCAACAAAATTGATCAGAAGAAGGTATCTCATGAGGTATGAAGTGAAGCTAACTTTGGATTCAGACATGCCTTGATGCCTTTCTACCTTGGAATGCTGCATCTACCTCAGAGCATTTTTCAGCATTTGGATGCAGCCCAGGAAAGAGTTTGGACACCCCTACATTACACCATATGGAGCATATCATATCCATATCCTTTCAGAGTGAACACAAACTTAGTCAGGAGGTTGGACTGTCTTGCCCCGGAGAGCCAATGTTGTGCAGAGTTTCAAAGTTCTAATGTGCCCAATATTTATGAAGACAGTGATTTACTGGTTCAGATGTGTTTAATTAGAATTGGAGTTAAACTCTGTAGCACACTGACACTCCAAGAACATAAAAATGCGTGGGTGAAATTTTAACATTTCAGAATCATGTTTAAACACTTAGGCCAGATTTACTAAAAGAACAAATTAGCAATAGACTGTAAGTTATAAGCGACAATGGGAGTGGAAAGTGCAGTGGGTGATCTACTGACAATGTGCAAATTAAAGAACACAGATGCAGCCAAATCATTTACATAATGGCCCATGCAATCTACCAAGAGCAGCACAAATTAGCAACTTCCAGGTTGCATGATTTATTTAAATACTCTCCTACTATAAATTTTGCATCTGAAAGGAAAACTCTTGCAAATGCATATGCAATAGGTCAGCCACAAAATAACCCTGTCCATGATTTTTTATAATTAATTTTTTAACTGTGTTACTTTAATAAATCCTGACAGTACTTTTTATGCCAAGAGAGGGTGTAAATCTGGTGTTCAGCAAAATAACCAGGTTAATTTGGATGTGGTTTGGAAAGGGAATAATCTTTCCATTCGTTCTTCAAACCACTTGTCCCGTGTAGAGTTTGTAGGGATGCTGAAGCCTATCCCGAACAAGGTACGAAAATTCTAGGCCAGTTCATCGCGGGGTTAACACACATGCACGCTCACATTTAAACTGAGGATCCTTTTTGCTATGAGGCAAAAGTGCTCCAGATTGAAACAATGCCTTACTGTGGAAAGTGAATAATGCATAGATAAAACCTTAAAGACAATGTTCAAACTTTAAACATATAAGCCCTATTCAGATGGGCTTACTTTTGCAAGGCTAGATGAAATAATGGAATTTTACCAAAGGTTGTCCGTAAAAAAAGAAAAGACACATAACAGCTCAAACCAGCATGAACATATCTA
Source organism: Puntigrus tetrazona (assembly GCF_018831695.1). Classification (NCBI taxonomy): domain Eukaryota; kingdom Metazoa; phylum Chordata; class Actinopteri; order Cypriniformes; family Cyprinidae; genus Puntigrus; species Puntigrus tetrazona. The sequence goes on along the minus strand of NW_025048274.1, from coordinate 300,155 downwards.
GGGCAGAATACCTATTAACAGCAGCATGTATTTCTTGACTTCATGTATTTTAAAGAATTAATTTATTTCAATAGGCTTGTTTGAAATGTGCCTTGTCTCGCCTGAAATGTAGACAAGAGTAGGTGGCTGCAGTCAGGGCAGGAGTGAAAAAAGCG
>NW_025048273.1:0-100956 GCF_018831695.1 Puntigrus tetrazona | reverse complement strand
AAGGCACAAATTGCTTAGTTCTTGACTTTTCATGAGCAGAAATGCTGTTTTAGTGCTTCTGAGCAAATGAACTCAAAACAAGCCTAGAAGTGATTTAAACGTTGTTTCTCAGAAGCAGAGAGAAAGCTTTTTCATGCAGTTTCAAAGCAGAATGAGCCTTTTCAGTGTGTTTCTAGTTCTGGACACAAAAAGTCATATTAGAGCTCAAAAAGCACAAATTGCTTAGTTCTTGACTTTTCATGAGCAGAAATGCTGTTTTAGTGCTTCTGAGCAAATGAACTCAAAACAAGCCTAGAAGTGCTTTAAACGTTGTTTCTCAGAGAGAGAAAGCTCTTTTCATGCAGTTTCAAAGCAGAATGAGCTTTTTTAGTGTGTTTCTAGTTCTGGACACAAAAAGTCATATTAGAGCTCAAAGGCACAAATTGCTTAGTTCTTGACTTTTCATGAGCAGAAATGCTGTTTTAGTGCTTCTGAGCAAATGAACTCAAAACAAGCCTAGAAGTGCTTTAAACGTTGTTTCTCAGAGAGAAAGCTTTTTCATGCAGTTTCAAAGCAGAATGAGCCTTTTCAGTGTGTTTCTAGTTCTGGACACAAAAGTCATATTAGAGCTCAAAAGCACAATTTGCTTAGTTCTTGACTTTTCATGAGCAGAAATGCTGTTTTAGTGCTTCTGAGCAAATGAACTCAAAACAAGCCTAGAAGTGCTTTTTAGAAACGTTGTTTCTCAGCGAGAGAAAGCTTTTTCATGCAGTTTCAAAGCAGAATGAGCCTTTTCAGTGTGTTTCTAGTTCTGGACACAAAAAGTCTTACTAGAGCTCAAAAAGCACAAATTGCTTAGTTCTTGACTTTTCATGAGCAGAAATGCTGTTTTAGTGCTTCTGAGCAAATGAACTCAAAACAAGCCTAGAAGTGCTTTAAACGTTGTTTCTCAGCAAGAGAAAGCTTTTTCATGCAGTTTCAAAGCAGAATGAGCCTTTCAGTGTGTTTCTAGTTCTGGACACAAAAAGTGATATTAGAGCTCAAAAGCACAAATTGCTTAGTTCTTGACTTTTCATGAGCAGAAATGCTGTTTTAGTGCTTCTGAGCAAATGAACTCAAAACAAGCCTAGAAGTGTTTTAAACGTTGTTTCTCAGCGAGAGAAAGCTTTTTCATGCAGTTTCAAAGCAGAATGAGCCTTTTCAGTGTGTTTCTAGTTCTGGACACAAAGCAGAATGAGCCTTTTCAGTGTGTTTCTAGTTCTGGACACAAAAAGTCATATTAGAGCTCAAAAAGCACAATTTGCTTAGTTCTTGACTTTTCATGAGCAGAAATGCTGTTTTAGTGCTTCTGAGCAAATGAACTCAAAACAAGCCTAGAAGTGCTTTAGACGTTGTTTCTCAGCGAGAGAAAGCTTTTTTCATGCAGTTTCAAAGCAGAATGAGCCTTTTCAGTGTGTTTCTAGTTCTGGACACAAAATGTCATATTAGAGCTCAAAAAGCAACAATTGCTTAGTTCTTGACTTTTCATGAGCAGAAATGCTGTTTTAGTGCTTCTGAGCAAATGAACTCAAAACAAGCCTAGAAGTGCTTTAAACGTTGTTTCTCAGCGAGAGAAAGCCTTTTCATGCAGTTTCAAAGCAGAATGAGCCTTTTCAGTGTGTTTCTACTTCTGGACACAAAAAGTCATATTAGAGCTCAAAAAGCACAATTTGCTTAGCTCTTGACTTTTCATGAGCAGAAATGCTGTTTTAGTGCTTCTGAGCAAATGAACTCAAAACAAGCCTAGAAGTGCTTTAAACGTTGTTTTTCAGCGAGAGAAAGCTTTTTCATGCAGTTTCAAAGCAGAATGAGCCTTTTCAGTGTGTTTCTAGTTCTGGACACAAAAAGTCATATTAGAGCTCAAAAGCACAATTTGCTTAGTTCTTGACTTTTCATGAGCAGAAATGCTGTTTTAGTGCTTCTGAGCAAATGAACTCAAAACAAGCCTAGAAGTGCTTTAAACGTTGTTTCTCAGCGAGAGAAAGCTTTTTCATGCAGTTTCAAAGCAGAACAGAGCCTTTTCAGTGTGTTTCTAGTTCTGGACACAAAAAGTCATATTAGAGCTCAAAAGCACAAATTGCTTAGTTCTTGACTTTTCATGAGCAGAAATGCTGTTTTAGTGCTTCTGAGCAAATGAACTCAAAACAAGCCTAGAAGTGCTTTAAACGTTGTTTCTCAGCGAGAGAAAGCCTTTTCATGCAGTTTCAAAGCAGAATGAGCCTTTTTAGTGTGTTTCTAGTTCTGGACACAAAAAGTCATATTAGAGTTCAAAGGCACAAATTGCTTAGTTCTTGACTTTTCATGAGCAGAAATGCTGTTTTAGTGCTTCTGAGCAAATGAACTCAAAACAAGCCTAGAAGTGATTTAAACGTTGTTTCTCAGCGAGAGAAAGCTTTTTCATGCAGTTTCAAAGCAGAATGAGCCTTTTCAGTGTGTTTCTAGTTCTGGACACAAAAAGTCATATTAGAGCTCAAAAAGCACAAATTGCTTAGTTCTTGACTTTTCATGAGCAGAAATGCTGTTTTAGTGCTTCTGAGCAAATGAACTCAAAACAAGCCTAGAAGTGCTTTAAACGTTGTTTCTCAGAGAGAAAGCCTTTTCATGTAGTTTCAAAGCAGAATGAGCCTTTTTAGTGTGTTTCTAGTTCTGGACACAAAAGTCATATTAGAGCTCAAAGGCACAAATTGCTTAGTTCTTGACTTTTCATGAGCAGAAATGCTGTTTTAGTGCTTCTGAGCAAATGAACTCAAAACAAGCCTAGAAGTGCTTTAAACGTTGTTTCTCAGCGAGAGAAAGCTTTTTCATGCAGTTTCAAAGCAGAATGAGCCTTTTCAGTGTGTTTCTAGTTCTGGACACAAAAAGTCATATTAGAGCTCAAAAAGCACAAATTGCTTAGTTCTTGACTTTTCATGAGCAGAAATGCTGTTTTAGTGCTTCTGAGCAAATGAACTCAAAACAAGCCTAGAAGTGCTTTAAACGTTGTTTCTCAGTTAGAGAAAGCCTTTTCATGCAGTTTCAAAGCAGAATGAGCCTTTTTAGTGTGTTTCTAGTTCTGGACACAAAAAGTCATATTAGAGCTCAAAGGCACAAATTGCTTAGTTCTTGACTTTTCATGAGCAGAAATGCTGTTTTAGTGCTTCTGAGCAAATGAACTCAAAACAAGCCTAGAAGTGCTTTAAACGTTGTTTCTCAGCGAGAGAAAGCTTTTTCATGCAGTTTCAAAGCAGAATGAGCCTTTTCAGTGTGTTTCTAGTTCTGGACACAAAAAGTCATATTAGAGCTCAAAAAGCACAATTTGCTTAGTTCTTGACTTTTCATGAGCAGAAATGCTGTTTTAGTGCTTCTGAGCAAATGAACTCAAAACAAGCCTAGAAGTGCTTTAAGCGTTGTTTCTCAGCGAGAGAAAGCTTTTTCATGCAGTTTCAAAGCAGAATGAGCCTTTTCAGTGTGTTTCTAGTTCTGGACACAAAAAGTCTTACTAGAGCTCAAAAGCACAAATTGCTTAGTTCTTGACTTCTCATGAGCAGAAATGCTGTTTTAGTGCTTCTGAGCAAATGAACTCAAAACAAGCCTAGAAGTGCTTTAAACGTTGTTTCTCAGCGAGAGAAAGCCTTTTCATGCAGTTTCAAAGCAGAATGAGCCTTTTCAGTGTGTTTCTAGTTCTGGACACAAAAAGTCATATTAGAGCTCAAAAGCACAAATTGCTTAGTTCTTGACTTTTCATGAGCAGAAATGCTGTTTTAGTGCTTCTGAGCAAATGAACTCAAAACAAGCCTAGAAGTGCTTTAAACGTTGTTTCTCAGCGAGAGAAAGCTTTTCATGCAGTTTCAAAGCAGAATGAGCCTTTTCAGTGTGTTTCTAGTTCTGGACACAAAAAGTCATATTAGAGCTCAAAAAGCACAATTTGCTTAGTTCTTGACTTTTCATGAGCAGAAATGCTGTTTTAGTGCTTCTGAGCAAATGAACTCAAAACAAGCCTAGAAGTGCTTTAAACGTTGTTTCTCAGCGAGAGAAAGCTTTTTCATGCAGTTTCAAAGCAGAATGAGCCTTTTCAGTGTGTTTCTAGTTCTGGACACAAAAAGTCATATTACAGCTCAAAAGCACAATTTGCTTAGTTCTTGACTTTTCATGAGCAGAAATGCTGTTTTAGTGCTTCTGAGCAAATGAACTCAAAACAAGCCTAGAAGTGCTTTAAACGTTGTTTCTCAGCGAGAGAAAGCTTTTTTTCATGCAGTTTCAAAGCAGAATGAGCCTTTTCAGTGTGTTTCTAGTTCTGGACACAAAAAGTCATATTAGAGCTCAAAAGCACAAATTGCTTAGTTCTTGACTTTTCATGAGCAGAAATGCTGTTTTAGTGCTTCTGAGCAAATGAACTCAAAACAAGCCTAGAAGTGCTTTAAACGTTGTTTCTCAGCGTGAGAAAGCTTTTTCATGCAGTTTCAAAGCAGAATGAGCCTTTTCAGTGTGTTTCTAGTTCTGGACACAAAAAGTCATATTAGAGCTCAAAAGCACAAATTGCTTAGTTCTTGACTTTTCATGAGCAGAAATGCTGTTTAGTGATTCTGAGCAAATGAACTCAAAACAAGCCTAGAAGTGCTTTAAACGTTGTTTCTCAGCAAGAGAAAGCTTTTTCATGCAGTTTCAAAGCAGAATGAGCCTTTTCAGTGTGTTTCTAGTTCTGGACACAAAAAGTCATATTAGAGCTCAAAAGCACAATTTGTTTCGTTCTTGACTTTTCATGAGCAGAAATGCTGTTTTAGTGCTTCTGAGCAAATGAACTCAAAACAAGCCTAGAATTGCTTTAAACGTTGTTTCTCAGCGAAAGAAAGCTTTTTCATGCAGTTTCAAAGCAGAATGAGCCTTTTCAGTGTGTTTCTAGTTCTGGACACAAAAAGTCATATTAGAGCTCAAAAAGCACAAATTGCTTAGTTCTTGACTTTTCATGAGCAGAAATGCTGTTTTAGTGCTTTTGAGCAAATGAACTCAAAACAAGCCTAGAAGTGCTTTAAACGTTGTTTCTCAGCGAGAGAAAGCTTTTTCATGCAGTTTCAAAGCAGAATGAGCCTTTTCAGTGTGTTTCTAGTTCTGGACACAAAAATTCATATTAGAGCTCAAAAGCACAAATTGCTTAGTTCTTGACTTTTCATGAGCAGAAATGCTGTTTTAGTGCTTCTGAGCAAATGAACTCAAAACAAGCCTAGAAGTGCTTTAAACGTTGTTTCTCAGCGAGAGAAAGCTTTTTCATGCAGTTTCAAAGCAGAATGAGCCTTTTCAGTGTGTTTCTAGTTCTGGACACAAAAAGTCATATTAGAGCTCAAAAGCACAATTTGCTTAGTTCTTGACTTTTCATGAGCAGAAATGCTGTTTTAGTGCTTCGAGCAAATGAACTCAAAACAAGCCTAGAAGTGCTTTAAGCGTTGTTTCTCAGCGAGAGAAAGCTATTTCATGCAGTTTCAAAGCAGAATGAGCCTTTTCAGTGTGTTTCTAGTTCTGGACAAAAAGTCATATTAGAGCTCAAAAGCACAATTTGCTTAGTTCTTGACTTTTCATGAGCAGAAAGGCTGTTTTAGTGCTTCTGAGCAAATGAACTCAAAACAAGCCTAGAAATGCTTTTAAGCGTTGTTCCCTTTCAAAAGCTACTCTCGATGCTGCGCTGAATGCGCTAATGAGAAGCGTCTTTTGTTCGACCGGTTGTTGAAGCACGTGTGTCAAACACGCCAAAGTTTGGCTTATATAACCTCGGTCAGGTGACGTCCTACCTGATCATGAACACCTGGAGGTTATAAATAGATGTGACGCTGAAACATCCTCAGGTCTTTTGTCTTCAAGGACCGCATTGTGTGTGAATGTGTGTGTGAAAAAAAAATATATATATATAATATATATAAAAAAGAGAAGAAAAAAAAAAAAAAAAAGATAATATGACGCATCAAGAAAGGAGATGCTTGCCTCCGTGCCAGAGGCAGCTCTCCGATGGCGATCTCCATAATTTTTGTTTTGAGTGCTTGGGGAAGAGCACGCGATCCTCGGGCTCGAGGGCGAGTCGAGCACTGTGATTTGTTTTCAATCAAGGTGCTTCGCGCTCGCCTCGCCTTTTTTAAAGGAGGACCGAGTGGATCGCGTGCCGATCCGGCTGAGCCGCGTGAGACGGACCAGCCCCTTTCTCTCGCGCTCTCGCCGGATCGCGAAGCCCTCGCGTCCGTTTCTCTATCGCGCCCAGCGCTTCTTCTGAAACGGACCGAGGAGACTTCATCTCTTGCTTCTGGGAAGCAGAAAGTGCCACCACAGAGCGCTCCTCCCGCGACAATAAAGCGTCAGGAGCTACTCGAGGTGGTAACTCATGCAGTCGAAAGATTACATCTAGACTGGCCCCAGGAGCGAGAGAACCCCAAGCGCTCGAAATTAGGCGACAGATTTCTGTCGGGTGGCCGGGGGGAGGGGCCTCAGCGACGGTCTCTCCCCTTCTTTGACGATCTCCACGAGGAGTTGGTGCGCTCGTGGAGTAAGCCTTATTTCGTCCCGTGTCTTCGTGCCATCGGCGTCGATGTATTCGACTATCGTGGATGCGAAGGCACGGGCTACTCGATGATGCCCCAGGTGGAAGAGAGGCGCTTGCGGCTATCTCTCCCCTGGAACTTCATCGTCCCTAAAAAGACCGACCCTCCCCACCAAGCCGTGCCGTATGACATCTTCGCTGGTGGGGAAAGCTTTCAGGCAGCGGGTCAGGCTGGTGCTTCCCTGCACACCATGGCGGTCCTGCAGGCGTACCAGGCTGATCTGCTGAAGGACTTGAGCACAGGCGGGTCCATAGATGAAGAGGCGTTTTTAGAGCTGCGCCGAGCCACAGATCTGTCTCTCCGTGCGACCAAGCAGACGGCCCGTGCCATCGGCCGTTCTATGGCTGCTATGGTGTCCACGGAGAGACATCTGTGGCTCAACCTCACGGGCATCAGGACAAAGACCGCGCCATCCTCCTTGATGCCCCTGTCTCGCCTTCCGGCCTATTTGGCGACTCAGTTAATGCCGTCGCCACTAGGTTTCGGGAGGCGAAACGCTATGAGGAAGCGTTCGTGAGGTTTCTTCCCGCGCCGTGCTCAAGAGTCGGGACCGTCGGCCACCCGGTCCCGACCAGGTCCGGTTCCTTTGAGGCGTGAGGCACAGAGGACAGTGTGGCGAGCGAGCACCCCTCGTAGAGACTGGGGTGCGGCTGATCCGCCTCAAGGAGGCCGGACCTGCGGAGCATAATCTCCGCAAAGAAGAAGTCCTGATGCTGGTGCACTCAGCACCGTGGAAGCCACTCCCCGGGAGAAGCGCGAAAAATTCCAACAGAGAATAAATGCTCCTTCCCGGCACCTCAGGAAGCCATTGTTCAATCTCCGCCGCCATGAGAGCAACGGTTTTCAACGAAAGCGTTGGATGTTGGTCGCCTCCTGCCACGTTTCAGGGCGCCGAACATCTAACACCCCCAACAAACGAAGTGTCAAAATTAGTGCCCCTTTCAGAGAAGCTGGCAGCGTGGAAGCTTCTGCCAAATATCTCCCCATGGGTCCAAAAGACCATAGAAAGAGGCTACAGGATTCAGTTCGCATATCGTCCTCCGGCGTTTCAACGGCGTGATTTTCACTTCCGTGAAACCGAACGCAGCGCATTTGTTGATACAGGAGTTGCAAACTCTGCTGGACAAAGGGGCCATAGAACGTGTTCCTCTACCAGACAGACAGTCAGGCTATTACAGCCGGTATTTTCGTTCCCAAGAAAGATGGGGGCTGCGTCCGATTTTAGATCTTCGAGGATTGAACCATCACCTCAGAACATACAAGTTCAAGATGTTAACAATAAAAATGATTGTTTCTCAAATCCAACCAGGCGATTGGTTTGTGACAATCGATCTAAAGGACGCATATTTTCACATAGAAATATTGCCACAACACAGGAAGTTCCTGAGGTTCGCTTTGGCGAAGCTTACCAGTATCGGGTTCTTCCTTTTGGCCTAGCATTGTCACCCGCACATACACAAAATGCATGGATGCAGCTCTGGCTCCTTTACGACTCCAGGGCATCCGCATTCTGAATTACATAGGCGACTGGCTGATTCTGGCTCAGTCTCAAGAGCTTGCGGCCGACATCGGGATGTCGTCCTAGCTCATCTCGGATCGCTGGGGTTGAGACTCAACGCCAAGAAAAGTGTTCTCTCCTGTTCAGAGGACAACATATTTGGGGGTCGTATGGGATTCGACCACGATGCAGGCACAGCTGTCTCCTGCACGCCTCGATTCCATTCTAAACACCTAAAGAGCATCAAGCTAGGCCAGAAAATCACTCTTCATCACTTTCAGAGAGTTCTAGGTCTCATGGCAGCTGCTTCCACAGTGATACCTTTGGGCCTCCTGCACATGAGACCGTTTCAGTTGTGGCTCAGAGCCAGGGATTTCATCCAAGGGCCAATCCCCCAGAGGCAAATAAGGGTTACGCGTCGAGGGCCCGTGCCCTATCTATGTGGTTCAGACCCGGTTTCTGACCTTGGGTCCCACTCTAGAGTCCGTGTTGTCGTCGCAAGATGCTAACGACAGACGCATCCCTCACGGGTTGGGAGCGGTCTTAGATGGCCGTCCAGCCCAAGGGATCTGGAGAGGTCATCTTCTCGAATGGCACATCAATTGCCTCGAAATGAAGGCTGTATTTCTGGCCCTGAAATACTTCCTCCAGCAGTTGAGAGGCTACCATGTCCTAGTGCGGGTGGACAACACGGCAGTAGTCTCTTACATAAATCGCCAGGGCGGACTGCGGTCGCGCGCCGCTTGAGCGAGCTAGCGCAGCAGGTTCTGCTTTGGGCGCAGGACAAGTTCCTGTCCCTCAGGGCGATTTATATTCCCGGTCACATGAACAGGGGAGCAGACTTGCTGTCCAGACAAGCTGTGACACATGGGGAATGGAAACTCCACCCCGAAGTAGTCAGTCAAATCTGGGAAAGGTTTTACTGAAGCAGAGGTGGACCTCTTTGCTTCACAGGAGACAGCACAATGTCCCCTCTACTTCTCTCTGACTCATCCAGCCCCTGGGTCTGGACGCGATGGCCCATGTGTGGCCCAGAGTGCGTCTTTACGCATTTCCTCCGATTGCTCTGCTCCCCGGAGTTCTAGCCAAGGTCCGTCAACAGGGGTCTCGCCTCTTACTCATAGCGCCCCGTTGGCCAACCAGAATATGGTTCTCAGATCTAATATCTCTCCTCGACGGCTCGCCGTGGGCGATTCCGGTGAGGAGGGACCTTCTCTCTCAGGCACAGGGGACAATATTTCATCCCCGTCCCGAGCTCTGGAATCTTCACGTCTGGCCCCTGAGAGGGACCAACTAAGTGATGCTGGCCTTTCAGCCAATGTAATAGAGACTATTCTTAGCGCTAGGGCTCCCTCCACTAGAAGAACATATGCCATGAAATGGCGCATCTTCGAAAGTTGGTGTAAAACACACCATGCAGACCCAGTTTACTGCCAGATTGTTTCAGTGCTAGAGTTTCTGCAAGAGAAAATGTCCTCAGGCACACATCCTAATACTCTCAGAACTTACGTGGCCGCCATTTCGGCTTGCCATGCTCTGATTGAAGGGGCTTCCGTGAGAAACACCCTCTAGTTGTTCGCTTCATTCGAGGAGCTAAGAGGTTGAGGCCGCCCAGTAGGGCGACAGTTCCTTCATGGGATCTAGCTATAGTGCTTGAAGGCTTGGTGGACACCCCTTTCGAACCACTAGAGTCAGCGCCTGTCAGGTTTCTGACCCTAAAGATGGTTTTTCTAACAGCTATTACTTCTCTGAAGAGAATTGGGGATTTGCAGGCTCTGTCAGTCTCGCCATCCTGCCTAGATTTTGCCCCTGGGCTGGTAAAAGCTATTTTGCATCCTCACCCTAGTTATCTTCCGAAAGTTCCATTCTCGACTATAAATCCGGTCATCCTTGAAGCCTTCTGCTCTCCGCCATTCATGACACGGAGCAGGAGAAACTTCACTTACTGTGTCCAGTACGTGCTCTCCAGATCTACGTCCACCGCACTAGCCAGTGGCGTAAGTCAGAGCAGCTTTTCGTATGCTATGGTGGCGCAACCGGGCGGCTGCCACTAGACAGACTATGTCACACTGGGTGAGAGATGCTATTGCCCTAGCCTATGAGGCGCGTGGTCAAACTTCGCCTCTAGGAGTTAGAGCTCATTCAACCAGAGGGGTTGCATCGTCGATGGCTTTAGCAAGAGCGCGCCCTTGCAGCAAGTCTGTGATGCGGCAGGTTGGTCCTCTCCGCACACATTTGTTAGATTTTATAGTTTGGATGTCCATGCTACTCCGGGCTCGCATGTCCTTGAGTCGACATCCCAGAGTAATGTCTGAGACCTCTTCAGTGTTGCGCGCACACACTACACAACGCTGGGGTCCAGACACTCCTAGTGCGGGCGGCGTTGGTATTCTCGTTCCCATTATTAGCGCATTCAGCGCAGCATCGAGAGTAGCTTTTGAAAGGGAACGTCTCGGGTTACTTGACTGTAACCCTGTTCCCTGAAAAAGCGGGAACGAGATGCTGCGCCTCAATGCCGCACTGTGGGTGTGACTGGACGTCCTTTCAGACAAAAATTTGACCTGAGGATGTTTCCGCGTCACATCTATTTATAACCTCCAGGTGTTCATGATCAGGTAGGACGTCACCTGACCGAGGTTATATAAGCCAAACTTTGGCGTGTTTGACACACGATGCTTCAACAACCGGTCGAACAAAAGCGTTCTCATTAGCGCATTCAGCGCAGCATCTCGTTCCGCTTTTTCAGGGAACAGGGTTACAGTCAAGTAACCCGAGGCGTTTCTCAGCGAGAGAAATTTTTTTTTCATGCAGTTTCAAAGCAGAATGAGCCTTTTCAGTGTGTTTCTAGTTCTGGACACAAAAAGTCATATTAGAGCTCAAAAGCACAAATTGCTTAGTTCTTGACTTTTCATGAGCAGAAATGCTGTTTTAGTGCTTCTGAGCAAATGAACTCAAAACAAGCCTAGAAGTGTTTTTAAACGTTGTTTCTCAGCGAGAGAAAGCTTTTTCATGCAGTTTCAAAGCAGAATGAGCCTTTTCAGTGTGTTTCTAGTTCTGGACACAAAAAGTCATATTAGAGCTCAAAAAGCACAAATTGCTTAGTTCTTGACTTTTCATGAGCAGAAATGCTGTTTTAGTGCTTCTGAGCAAATGAACTCAAAACAAGCCTAGAAGTGCTTTAAACGTTGTTTCTCAGCGAGAGAAAGCCTTTTCATGCAGTTTCAAAGCAGAATGAGCCTTTTGAGTGTGTTTCTAGTTCTGGACACAAAAAGTCATATTAGAGCTCAAAAGCACAATTTGCTTAGTTCTTGACTTTTCATGAGCAGAAATGCTGTTTTAGTGCTTCTGAGCAAATGAACTCAAAACAAGCCTAGAAGTGCTTTAAACGTTGTTTCTCAGCGAGAGAAAGCTTTTTCATGCAGTTTCAAAGCAGAATGAGCCTTTTCAGTGTGTTTCTAGTTCTGGACACAAAAGTCATATTAGAGCTCAAAAAGCACAATTTGCTTAGTTCTTGACTTTTCATGAGCAGAAATGCTGTTTTAGTGCTTCTGAGCAAATGAACTCAAAACAAGCCTAGAAGTGCTTTAAACGTTGTTTCTCAGCGAGAGAAAGCTTTTTCATGCAGTTTCAAAGCAGAATGAGCCTTTTCAGTGTGTTTCTAGTTCTGTACACAAAAAGTCATATTAGAGCTCAAAAAGCACAATTTCCTTAGTTCTTGACTTTTCATGAGCAGAAATGCTGTTTTAGTGCTTCTGAGTAAATGAACTCAAAACAAGCCTAGAAGTGCTTTAAACGTTGTTTTTCAGCGAGAGAATGCTTTTTCATGCAGTTTCAAAGCAGAATGAGCCTTTTCAGTGTGTTTCTAGTTATGGACACAAAAAGTCATATTAGAGCTCAAAAAGCACAAATTGCTTAGTTCTTGACTTTTCATGAGCAGAAATGCTGTTTTAGTGCTTCTGAGCAAATGAACTCAAAACAATCCTAGAAGTGCTTTAAACGTTGTTTCTCAGCGAGAGAAAGCTTTTTCATGCAGTTTCAAAGCAGAATGAGCCTTTTCAGTGTGTTTCTAGTTCTGGACACAAAAAGTCATATTAGAGCTCAAAAAGCACAAATTGCTTAGTTCTTGACTTTTCATGAGCAGAAATGCTGTTTTAGTGCTTCTGAGCAAATGAACTCAAAACAAGCCTAGAAGTGCTTTAAACGTTGTTTCTCAGCGAGAGAAAGCTTTTTCATGCAGTTTCAAAGCAGAATGAGCCTTTTCAGTGTGTTTCTAGTTCTGGACACAAAAAGTCATATTAGAGCTCAAAAGCACAATTTGCTTAGTTCTTGACTTTTCATGAGCAGAAATGCTGTTTTAGTGCTTCTGAGCAAATGAACTCAAAACAAGCCTAGAAGTGCTTTTAAACGTTGTTTCTCAGCGAGAGAGCTTTTTCATGCAGTTTCAAAGCAGAATGAGCCTTTTCAGTGTGTTTCTAGTTCTGGACACAAAAAGTCATATTAGAGCTCAAAAAGCACAAATTGCCTAGTTCTTGACTTTTCATGAGCAGAAATGCTGTTTTAGTGCTTCTGAGCAAATGAACTCAAAACAAGCCTAGAAGTGCTTTAAACGTTGTTTCTCAGCGAGAGAAAGCTTTTTCATGCAGTTTCAAAGCAGAATGAGCCTTTTCAGTGTGTTTCTAGTTCTGGACACAAAAAGTCATATTAGAGCTCAAAAAGCACAAATTGCTTAGTTCTTGACTTTTCATGAGCAGAAATGCTGTTTTAGTGCTTCTGAGCAAATGAACTCAAAACAAGCCTAGAAGTGTTTTAAACGTTGTTTCTCAGCGAGAGAAAGCTTTTTCATGCAGTTTCAAAGCAGAATGAGCCTTTTCAGTGTGTTTCTAGTTCTGGACACAAAGCAGAATGAGCCTTTTCAGTGTGTTTCTAGTTCTGGACACAAAAGTCATATTAGAGCTCAAAAGCACAATTTGCTTAGTTCTTGACTTTTCATGAGCAGAAATGCTGTTTTAGTGCTTCTGAGCAAATGAACTCAAAACAAGCCTAGAAGTGCTTTAGACGTTGTTTCTCAGCGAGAGAAAGCTTTTTCATGCAGTTTCAAAGCAGAATGAGCCTTTTCAGTGTGTTTCTAGTTCTGGACACAAAATGTCATATTAGAGCTCAAAAAGCAACAATTGCTTAGTTCTTGACTTTTCATGAGCAGAAATGCTGTTTTAGTGCTTCTGAGCAAATGAACTCAAAACAAGCCTAGAAGTGCTTTAAACGTTGTTTCTCAGCGAGAGAAAGCCTTTTCATGCAGTTTCAAAGCAGAATGAGCCTTTTTAGTGTGTTTCTACTTCTGGACACAAAAGTCATATTACAGCTCAAAAGCACAATTTGCTTAGCTCTTGACTTTTCATGAGCAGAAATGCTGTTTTAGTGCTTCTGAGCAAATGAAGTTGAACTCAAAACAAGCCTAGAAGTGCTTTAAACGTTGTTTCTCAGCGAGAGAAAGCTTTTTCATGCAGTTTCAAAGCAGAATGAGCCTTTTCAGTGTGTTTCTAGTTCTGGACACAAAAAGTCATATTAGAGCTCAAAAGCACAATTTGCTTAGTTCTTGACTTTTCATGAGCAGAAATGCTGTTTTAGTGCTTCTGAGCAAATGAACTCAAAACAAGCCTAGAAGTGCTTTAAACGTTGTTTCTCAGCGAGAGAAAGCTTTTTCATGCAGTTTCAAAGCAGAACGAGCCTTTTCAGTGTGTTTCTAGTTCTGGACACAAAAAGTCATATTAGAGCTCAAAAGCACAAATTGCTTAGTTCTTGACTTTTCATGAGCAGAAATGCTGTTTTAGTGCTTCTGAGCAAATGAACTCAAAACAAGCCTAGAAGTGCTTTAAACGTTGTTTCTCAGCGAGAGAAAGCCTTTTCATGCAGTTTCAAAGCAGAATGAGCCTTTTAGTGTGTTTCTAGTTCTGGACACAAAAAGTCATATTAGAGTTCAAAGGCACAAATTGCTTAGTTCTTGACTTTTCATGAGCAGAAATGCTGTTTTAGTGCTTCTGAGCAAATGAACTCAAAACAAGCCTAGAAGTGATTTAAACGTTGTTTCTCAGCGAGAGAAAGCTTTTTCATGCAGTTTCAAAGCAGAATGAGCCTTTTCAGTGTGTTTCTAGTTCTGGACACAAAAAGTCATATTAGAGCTCAAAAGCACAAATTGCTTAGTTCTTGACTTTTCATGAGCAGAAATGCTGTTTTAGTGCTTCTGAGCAAATGAACTCAAAACAAGCCTAGAAGTGCTTTAAACGTTGTTTCTCAGAGAGAGAAAGCCTTTTCATGCAGTTTCAAAGCAGAATGAGCTTTTTAGTGTGTTTCTAGTTCTGGACACAAAAAGTCATATTAGAGCTCAAAGGCACAAATTGCTTAGTTCTTGACTTTTCATGAGCAGAAATGCTGTTTTAGTGCTTCTGAGCAAATGAACTCAAAACAAGCCTAGAAGTGCTTTAAACGTTGTTTCTCAGCGAGAGAAAGCTTTTTCATGCAGTTTCAAAGCAGAATGAGCCTTTTCAGTGTGTTTCTAGTTCTGGACACAAAAAGTCATATTAGAGCTCAAAAAGCACAATTTGCTTAGTTCTTGACTTTTCATGAGCAGAAATGCTGTTTTAGTGCTTCTGAGCAAATGAACTCAAAACAAGCCTAGAAGTGCTTTAAACGTTGTTTCTCAGCGAGAGAAAGCTTTTTCATGCAGTTTCAAAGCAGAATGAGCCTTTTCAGTGTGTTTCTAGTTCTGGACACAAAAAGTCTTACTAGAGCTCAAAAAGCACAAATTGCTTAGTTCTTGACTTTTCATGAGCAGAAATGCTGTTTTAGTGCTTCTGAGCAAATGAACTCAAAACAAGCCTAGAAGTGCTTTAAACGTTGTTTCTCAGCAAGAGAAAGCTTTTTCATGCAGTTTCAAAGCAGAATGAGCCTTTCAGTGTGTTTCTAGTTCTGGACACAAAAAGTGATATTAGAGCTCAAAAAGCACAAATTGCTTAGTTCTTGACTTTTCATGAGCAGAAATGCTGTTTTAGTGCTTCTGAGCAAATGAACTCAAAACAAGCCTAGAAGTGTTTTAAACGTTGTTTCTCAGAGAGAAAGCTTTTTCATGCAGTTTCAAAGCAGAATGAGCCTTTTTCAGTGTGTTTCTAGTTCTGGACACAAAGCAGAATGAGCCTTTTCAGTGTGTTTCTAGTTCTGGACACAAAAAGTCATATTAGAGCTCAAAAGCACAATTTGCTTAGTTCTTGACTTTTCATGAGCAGAAATGCTGTTTTAGTGCTTCTGAGCAAATGAACTCAAAACAAGCCTAGAAGTGCTTTAGACGTTGTTTCTCAGAGAGAAAGCTTTTTCATGCAGTTTCAAAGCAGAATGAGCCTTTTCAGTGTGTTTCTAGTTCTGGACACAAAATGTCATATTAGAGCTCAAAAAGCAACAATTGCTTAGTTCTTGACTTTTCATGAGCAGAAATGCTGTTTTAGTGCTTCTGAGCAAATGAACTCAAAACAAGCCTAGAAGTGCTTTAAACGTTGTTTCTCAGCGAGAGAAAGCCTTTTCATGCAGTTTCAAAGCAGAATGAGCCTTTTCAGTGTGTTTCTACTTCTGGACACAAAAAGTCATATTAGAGCTCAAAAAGCACAATTTGCTTAGCTCTTGACTTTTCATGAGCAGAAATGCTGTTTTAGTGCTTCTGAGCAAATGAACTCAAAACAAGCCTAGAAGTGCTTTAAACGTTGTTTCTCAGCGAGAGAAAGCTTTTTCATGCAGTTTCAAAGCAGAATGAGCCTTTTCAGTGTGTTTCTAGTTCTGGACACAAAAAGTC
Organism: Puntigrus tetrazona; assembly: GCF_018831695.1. Lineage (NCBI taxonomy): Eukaryota > Metazoa > Chordata > Actinopteri > Cypriniformes > Cyprinidae > Puntigrus > Puntigrus tetrazona. The sequence continues at coordinate 85,049 of NW_025048273.1, read as the reverse complement.
ATATTAGAGCTCAAAAGCACAATTTGCTTAGTTCTTGACTTTTCATGAGCAGAAATGCTGTTTTAGTGCTTCTGAGCAAATGAACTCAAAACAAGCCTAGAAGTGCTTTAAACGTTGTTTCTCAGCGAGAGAAAGCTTTTTCATGCAGTTTCAAAGCAGAACGAGCCTTTTCAGTGTGTTTCTAGTTCTGGACACAAAAAGTCATATTAGAGCTCAAAAGCACAAATTGCTTAGTTCTTGACTTTTCATGAGCAGAAATGCTGTTTTAGTGCTTCTGAGCAAATGAACTCAAAACAAGCCTAGAAGTGCTTTAAACGTTGTTTCTCAGCGAGAGAAAGCCTTTTCATGCAGTTTCAAAGCAGAATGAGCCTTTTAGTGTGTTTCTAGTTCTGGACACAAAAAGTCATATTAGAGTTCAAAGGCACAAATTGCTTAGTTCTTGACTTTTCATGAGCAGAAATGCTGTTTTAGTGCTTCTGAGCAAATGAACTCAAAACAAGCCTAGAAGTGATTTAAACGTTGTTTCTCAGCGAGAGAAAGCTTTTTCATGCAGTTTCAAAGCAGAATGAGCCCTTTTCAGTGTGTTTCTAGTTCTGGACACAAAAAGTCATATTAGAGCTCAAAAGCACAAATTGCTTAGTTCTTGACTTTTCATGAGCAGAAATGCTGTTTTAGTGCTTCTGAGCAAATGAACTCAAAACAAGCCTAGAAGTGTGCTTTAAACGTTGTTTCTCAGAGAGAGAAAGCCTTTTCATGCAGTTTCAAAGCAGAATGAGCCTTTTTAGTGTGTTTCTAGTTCTGGACACAAAAAGTCATATTAGAGCTCAAAGGCACAAATTGCTTAGTTCTTGACTTTTCATGAGCAGAAATGCTGTTTTAGTGCTTCTGAGCAAATGAACTCAAAACAAGCCTAGAAGTGCTTTAAACGTTGTTTCTCAGCGAGAGAAAGCTTTTTCATGCAGTTTCAAAGCAGAATGAGCCTTTTCAGTGTGTTTCTAGTTCTGGACACAAAAAGTCATATTAGAGCTCAAAAGCACAAATTGCTTAGTTCTTGACTTTTCATGAGCAGAAATGCTGTTTTAGTGCTTCTGAGCAAATGAACTCAAAACAAGCCTAGAAGTGCTTTAAACGTTGTTTCTCAGAGAGAGAAAGCCTTTTCATGCAGTTTCAAAGCAGAATGAGCCTTTTTAGTGTGTTTCTAGTTCTGGACACAAAAAGTCATATTAGAGCTCAAAGGCACAAATTGCTTAGTTCTTGACTTTTCATGAGCAGAAATGCTGTTTTAGTGCTTCTGAGCAAATGAACTCAAAACAAGCCTAGAAGTGCTTTAAACGTTGTTTCTCAGCGAGAGAAAGCTTTTTCATGCAGTTTCAAAGCAGAATGAGCCTTTTCAGTGTGTTTCTAGTTCTGGACACAAAAAGTCATATTAGAGCTCAAAAAGCACAATTTGCTTAGTTCTTGACTTTTCATGAGCAGAAATGCTGTTTTAGTGCTTCTGAGCAAATGAACTCAAAACAAGCCTAGAAGTGCTTTAAACGTTGTTTCTCAGCGAGAGAAAGCTTTTTCATGCAGTTTCAAAGCAGAATGAGCCTTTTCAGTGTGTTTCTAGTTCTGGACACAAAAAGTCTTACTAGAGCTCAAAAAGCACAAATTGCTTAGTTCTTGACTTTTCATGAGCAGAAATGCTGTTTTAGTGCTTCTGAGCAAATGAACTCAAAACAAGCCTAGAAGTGCTTTAAACGTTGTTTCTCAGCGAGAGAAAGCCTTTTCATGCAGTTTCAAAGCAGAATGAGCCTTTTCAGTGTGTTTCTAGTTCTGGACACAAAAGTCATTTTAGAGCTCAAAAGCACAAATTGCTTAGTTCTTGACTTTTCATGAGCAGAAATGCTGTTTTAGTGCTTCTGAGCAAATGAACTCAAAACAAGCCTAGAAGTGCTTTAAACGTTGTTTCTCAGCGAGAGAAAGCTTTTTCATGCAGTTTCAAAGCAGAATGAGCCTTTTCAGTGTGTTTCTAGTTCTGGACACAAAAAGTCATATTAGAGCTCAAAAGCACAATTTGCTTAGTTCTTGACTTTTCATGAGCAGAAATGCTGTTTTAGTGCTTCTGAGCAAATGAACTCAAAACAAGCCTAGAAGTGCTTTAAACGTTGTTTCTCAGCGAGAGAAAGCTTTTTCATGCAGTTTCAAAGCAGAATGAGCCTTTTCAGTGTGTTTCTAGTTCTGGACACAAAAAGTCATATTACAGCTCAAAAGCACAATTTGCTTAGTTCTTGACTTTTCATGAGCAGAAATGCTGTTTTAGTGCTTCTGAGCAAATGAACTCAAAACAAGCCTAGAAGTGCTTTAAACGTTGTTTCTCAGCGAGAGAAAGCTTTTTTTCATGCAGTTTCAAAGCAGAATGAGCCTTTTCAGTGTGTTTCTAGTTCTGGACACAAAAAGTCATATTAGAGCTCAAAAAGCACAAATTGCTTAGTTCTTGACTTTTCATGAGCAGAAATGCTGTTTTAGTGCTTCTGAGCAAATGAACTCAAAACAAGCCTAGAAGTGCTTTAAACGTTGTTTCTCAGCAGCGAGAAAGCTTTTTCATGCAGTTTCAAAGCAGAATGAGCCTTTTCAGTGTGTTTCTAGTTCTGGACACAAAAAGTCATATTAGAGCTCAAAAGCACAAATTGCTTAGTTCTTGACTTTTCATGAGCAGAAATGCTGTTTAGTGATTCTGAGCAAATGAACTCAAAACAAGCCTAGAAGTGCTTTAAACGTTGTTTCTCAGCAAGAGAAAGCTTTTTCATGCAGTTTCAAAGCAGAATGAGCCTTTTCAGTGTGTTTCTAGTTCTGGACACAAAAAGTCATATTAGAGCTCAAAAGCACAATTTGCTTCGTTCTTGACTTTTCATGAGCAGAAATGCTGTTTTAGTGCTTCTGAGCAAATGAACTCAAAACAAGCCTAGAATTGCTTTAAACGTTGTTTCTCAGCGAAAGAAAGCTTTTTCATGCAGTTTCAAAGCAGAATGAGCCTTTTCAGTGTGTTTCTAGTTCTGGACACAAAAAGTCATATTAGAGCTCAAAAAGCACAAATTGCTTAGTTCTTGACTTTTCATGAGCAGAAATGCTGTTTTAGTGCTTCTGAGCAACTGAACTCAAAACAAGCCTAGAAGTGCTTTAAACGTTGTTTCTCAGCGAGAAAGCTTTTTCATGCAGTTTCAAAGCAGAATGAGCCTTTTCAGTGTGTTTCTAGTTCTGGACACAAAAATTCATATTAGAGCTCAAAAAGCACAAATTGCTTAGTTCTTGACTTTTCATGAGCAGAAATGCTGTTTTAGTGCTTCTGAGCAAATGAACTCAAAACAAGCCTAGAAGTGCTTTAAACGTTGTTTCAGCAGAGAGAAAGCTTTTTCATGCAGTTTCAAAGCAGAATGAGCCTTTTCAGTGTGTTTCTAGTTCTGGACACAAAAAGTCATATTAGAGCTCAAAAAGCACAAATTGCTTAGTTCTTGACTTTTCATGAGCAGAAATGCTGTTTTAGTGCTTCCGAGCAAATGAACTCAAAACAAGCCTAGAAGTGCTTTAAACGTTGTTTCTCAGCGAGAGAAAGCTTTTTCATGCAGTTTCAAAGCAGAATGAGCCTTTTCAGTGTGTTTCTAGTTCTGGACACAAAAGTCATATTAGAGCTCAAAAAGCACAAATTGCTTAGTTCTTGACTTTTCATGAGCAGAAATGCTGTTTTAGTGCTTCTGAGCAAATGAACTCAAAACAAGCCTAGAAGTGCTTTAAACGTTGTTCCCTTTCAAAAGCTACTCTCGATGCTGCGCTGAATGCGCTAATGAGAACGTCTTTTGTTCGACCGGTTGTTGAAGCACGTGTGTCAAACACGCCAAAGTTTGGCTTATATAACCTCGGTCAGGTGACGTCCTACCTGATCATGAACACCTGGAGGTTATAAATAGATGTGACGGAAACATCCTCAGGTCTTTTGTCTTCAAGGACCGCATTGTGTGTGAATGTGTGTGTGAAAAAAATATATATATATAAAATATATAAAAGAGAGAGAGAAAAAAAAAAAAAAAAGATAATATGACGCATCAAGAAAGGAGATGCTTGCCTCCGTGCCAGAGGCAGCTCTCCGATGACGATCTCCATAATTTTTGTTTCGAGTGCTTGGGGGAAGAGCACGCGATCCTCGGGCTCGAGGGCGAGTGCGAGCACTGTGATTTGTTTTCAATCAAGGTGCTTGGCGCTCGCCTCGCTTTTTTTAAGGAGGACCGAGTGGATCGCGTGCCGATCGGCTGAGCCGCGTGAGACGGACCAGCCCCTTTCTCTCGCGCTCGCCGGATCGCGAAGCCCTCGCGTCCTTCTCTATCGCGCCCAGCGCTTCTTCTGAACGGACCGAGGAGACTTCATCTCTTGCTTCTGGGAAGCAGAAAGTGCCACCACAGAGCGCTCCTCCCGCGACAATAAAGCGCACGAGGAGCTACTCGAGGTGGTAACTCATGCAGTCGAAAGATTACATCTAGACTGGCCCCAGGAGGCGAGAGAACCCCAAGCGCTCGAAATTAGACGACAGATTTCTGTCGGGTGGCGGGGAGGGCCTCAGCGACGGTCTCTCCCTTCTTTGACGATCTCCACGAGGAGTTGGTGCGCTCGTGGAGTAAGCCTTATTCGTCCCGTGTCTTCGTGCCATCGACGTCGATGTATTCGACTATCGTGGATGCGAAGGCACGGGGCTACTCGATGATGCCCCAGGTGGAAGACGCCATGGCTATCTCTCCCCTGGAACTTCATCGTCCCTAAAAGACCGACCCTCCCCACCAAGCCGTGCCGTATGACATCTTCGCTGGTGGGGAAAGCTTTCAGGCAGCGGGTCAGGCTGGTGCTTCCCTGCACACCATGGCGGTCCTGCAGGCGTACCAGGCTGATCTGCTGAAGGACTTGAGCACAGGCGGGTCCATAGATGAAGAGGCGTTTTTAGAGCTGCGCCGAGCCACAGATCTGTCTCTCCGTGCGACCAAGCAGACGGCCCGTGCCATCGGCCGTTCTATGGCTGCTATGGTGTCCACGGAGAGACATCTGTGGCTCAACCTCACGGGCATCAAGGACAAAGACCGCGCCATCCTCCTTGATGCCCCTGTCTCGCCTTCCGGCCTATTTGGCGACTCAGTTAATGCCGTCGCCACTAGGTTTCGGGAGGCGAAGCGCTATGAGGAAGCGTTCGTGAGGTTTCTTCCCGCCGTGCTCAAAAGTCGGGACCGTCGGCCACCCGGTCCCGACCAGGTCCGGTTCCTTTGAGGCGTGAGGCACAGAGGACAGTGTGGCGAGCCGAGCACCCCCTCGTAGAGACTGGGGTGCGGCTCGCCGCGCTTCACAGTCCGCCTCAAGGGGCCGGACCTGCGGAGCATAATCTCGCGCAAAGAAGAAGTCCTGATGCTGGTGCACTCAGCACCGTGGGGGTGCCTCCCCCCGGGGAGGGGCGCGAAAAATTCCAACAGAGAATAAATGCTCCTTCCGGCACCCTCAGGAAGCCATTGTTCAATCTCCGCCGCCACTGGTGTTTCTGGGAGCAACGGTTTCCAACGAAACGTTGGATGTTCGGTCGCCTCCTGCCACGTTTCAGGACGCCGAACATCTAACAACCCCCCAACAAAACGAAGTGTCAAAATTAGTGCCCCTTTCAGAGAAGCTGGCAGCGTGGAAGCTTCTGCCAAATATCTCCCCATGGGTCCAAAAGACCATAGAAAGAGGCTACAGGATTCAGTTCGCATATCGTCCTCCGCGTTTCAACGGCGTGATTTTCACTTCCGTGAAACGAACGAGCGCATTTGTTGATACAGGAGTTGCAAACTCTGCTGGACAAAGGGGCCCAGAAGCGTGTTCCTCTACCAGACAGACAGTCAGGCTATTACAGCCGGTATTTTTTCGTTCCCAAGAAAGATGGGGGGCTGCGTCCGATTTTAGATCTTCGAGGATTGAACCATCACCTCAGAACATACAAGTTCAAGATGTTAACAATAAAAATGATTGTTTCTCAAATCCAACCGGGCGATTGGTTTGTGACAATCGATCTAAAGGACGCATATTTTCACATAGAAATATTGCCACAACACAGGAAGTTCCTGAGGTTCGCTTTCGGGGGCGAAGCTTACCAGTATCGGGTTCTTCCTTTTGGCCTAGCATTGTCACCTCCGCACATACACAAAATGCATGGATGCAGCTCTGGCTCCTTTACGACTCCAGGGCATCCGCATTCTGAATTACATAGACGACTGGCTGATTCTGGCTCAGTCTCAAGAGCTTGCGCTTCGACATCGGGATGTCGTCCTAGCTCATCTCGGATCGCTGGGGTTGAGACTCAACGCCAAGAAAAGTGTTCTCTCCCCTGTTCAGAGGACAACATATTTGGGGGTCGTATGGGATTCGACCACGATGCAGGCACAGCTGTCTCCTGCACGCCTCGATTCCATTCTAAACACCTAAAGAGCATCAAGCTAGGCCAGAAAATCACTCTTCATCACTTTCAGAGAGTTCTAGGTCTCATGGCAGCTGCTTCCACAGTGATACCTTTGGGCCTCCTGCACATGAGACCGTTTCAGTTGTGGCTCAGAGCCAGGGATTTCATCCAAGGGCCAATCCCCAGAGGCAAATAAGGGTTTCTGCGCGTCGAGGGCTTCGTACCCTATCTATGTGGTTCAGACCCGGTTTCTGACCTTGGGTCCCACTCTAGGTCCGTGTTGTCGTCGCAAGATGCTAACGACAGACGCATCCCTCACGGGTTGGGAGCGGTCTTAGATGGCCGCCCAGCCCAAGGGATCTGGAGAGGTCATCTTCTCGAATGGCACATCAATTGCCTCGAAATGAAGGCTGTATTTCTGGCCCTGAAATACTTCCTCCAGCAGTTGAGAGGCTACCATGTCCTAGTGCGGGTGGACAACACGGCAGTAGTCTCTTACATAAATCGCCAGGGCGGACTGCGGTCGCGCGCCGCTTGAACGAGCTAGCGCAGCAGGTTCTGCTTTGGGCGCAGGACAAGTTCCTGTCCCTCAGGGCGATTTATATTCCCGGTCACATGAACAGGGGAGCAGACTTGCTGTCCAGACAAGCTGTGACACATGGGGAATGGAAACTCCACCCCGAAGTAGTCAGTCAAATCTGGGAAAGGTTTTCTGAAGCAGAGGTGGACCTCTTTGCTTCACAGGAGACAGCACAATGTCCCTCTACTTCTCTCTGACTCATCCAGCTCCCCTGGGTCTGGACGCGATGGCCCATGTGTGGCCCAGAGTGCGTCTTTACGCATTTCCTCCGATTGCTCTGCTCCCCGGAGTTCTAGCCAAGGTCCGTCAACAGGGGTCTCGCCTCTTACTCATAGCGCCCCGTTGGCCAACCAGAATATGGTTCTCAGATCTAATATCTCTCTCTCGGCGGCTCGCTCGCGTGGGCGATTCCGGTGAGGAGGGACCTTCTCTCTCAGGCACAGGGGACAATATTTCATCCCCGTCCCGAGCTCTGGAATCTTCACGTCTGGCCCCTGAGAGGGACCAACTAAGTGATGCTGGCCTTTCAGCCAATGTAATAGAGACTATTCTTAGCGCTAGGGCTCCCTCCACTAGAAGAACATATGCCATGAAATGGCGCATCTTGAAAGTTGGTGTAAAACACACCATGCAGACCCAGTTTACTGCCAGATTGTTTCAGTGCTAGAGTTTCTGCAAGAGAAAATGTCCTCAGGCACACATCCTAATACTCTCAGAACTTACGTGGCCGCCATTTCGGCTTGCCATGCTCTGATTGAAGGGGCTTCGTGAGGGAAACACCCTCTAGTTGTTCGCTTCATTCGAGGAGCTAAGAGGTTGAGGCCGCCCAGTAGGGCGACAGTTCCTTCATGGGATCTAGCTATAGTGCTTGAAGGCTTGGTGGACACCCCTTTCGAACCACTAGAGTCAGCGCCTGTCAGGTTTCTGACCCTAAAGATGGTTTTTCTAACAGCTATTACTTCTCTGAAGAGAATTGGGGATTTGCAGGCTCTGTCAGTCTCGCCATCCTGCCTAGATTTTGCCCTGGGCTGGTAAAAGCTATTTTGCATCCTCACCCTAGTTATCTTCCGAAAGTTCCATTCTCGACTATAAATCCGGTCATCCTTGAAGCCTTCTGCTCTCCGCCATTCATGACACCGGAGCAGGAGAAACTTCACTTACTGTGTCCAGTACGTGCTCTCCAGATCTACGTCCACCGCACTAGCCAGTGGCGTAAGTCAGAGCAGCTTTTCGTATGCTATGGTGGCGCAACCGGGCGGCTGCCACTAGACAGACTATGTCACACTGGGTGAGAGATGCTATTGCCCTAGCCTATGAGGCGCATGGTCAAACTTCGCCTCTAGGAGTTAGAGCTCATTCAACCAGAGGGGTTGCATCGTCGATGGCTTTAGCAAGAGGCGCGCCCTTGCAGCAAGTCTGTGATGCGGCAGGTTGGTCCTCTCCGCACACATTTGTTAGATTTTATAGTTTGGATGTCCATGCTACTCCGGGCTCGCATGTCCTTGAGTCGACATCCCAGAGTAATGTCTGAGACCTCTTCAGTGTTTGCGCGCACACACTACACAACGCTGGGGGTCCAGACACTCCTAGTCTTGGCGGCGTTGGTATTCTCGTTCCCATTAGCGCATTCAGCGCAGCATCGAGAGTAGCTTTTTTGAGGGAGCGTCTCGGGTTACTTGACTGTAACCCTGTTCCCTGAAAAAGCGGGAGCGAGATGCTGCGCCTCAATGCCGCACTGTGGGTGTGACTGGGCGTCCTTTCAGACAAAAATTTGACCTGAGGATGTTTCCGCGTCACATCTATTTATAACCTCCAGGTGTTCATGATCAGGTAGGACGTCACCTGACCGAGGTTATATAAGCCAAACTTTGGCGTGTTTGACACACGATGCTTCAACAACCGGTCGAACAAAAAGCGTTCTCATTAGCGCATTCAGCGCAGCATCTCGTTCCGCTTTTTCAGGGAACAGGGTTACAGTCAAGTAACCGAGGCGTTTCTCAGCGAGAGAAAATTTTTTTTCATGCAGTTTCAAAGCAGAATGAGCCTTTTCAGTGTGTTTCTAGTTCTGGACATAAAAAGTCATATTAGAGCTCAAAAGCACAAATTGCTTAGTTCTTGACTTTTCATGAGCAGAAATGCTGTTTTAGTGCTTCTGAGCAAATGAACTCAAAACAAGCCTAGAAGTGCTTTTAAACGTTGTTTCTCAGCGTGAGAAAGCTTTTTCATGCAGTTTCAAAGCAGAATGAGCCTTTTCAGTGTGTTTCTAGTTCTGGACACAAAAAGTCATATTAGAGCTCAAAAGCACAAATTGCTTAGTTCTTGACTTTTCATGAGCAGAAATGCTGTTTAGTGATTCTGAGCAAATGAACTCAAAACAAGCCTAGAAGTGCTTTAAACGTTGTTTCTCAGCGAGAGAAAGCCTTTTCATGCAGTTTCAAAGCAGAATGAGCCTTTTGAGTGTGTTTCTAGTTCTGGACACAAAAAGTTATATTAGAGCTCAAAAGCACAATTTGCTTAGTTCTTGACTTTTCATGAGCAGAAATGCTGTTTTAGTGCTTCTGAGCAAATGAACTCAAAACAAGCCTAGAAGTGCTTTAAACGTTGTTTCTCAGCAAGAGAAAGCTTTTTCATGCAGTTTCAAAGCAGAATGAGCCTTTTCAGTGTGTTTCTAGTTCTGGACACAAAAGTCATATTAGAGCTCAAAAAGCACAATTTGCTTAGTTCTTGACTTTTCATGAGCAGAAATGCTGTTTTAGTGCTTCTTAGCAAATGAACTCAAAACAAGCCTAGAAGTCCTTTAAACGTTGTTTCTCAGCGAGAGAAAGCTTTTTCATGCAGTTTCAAAGCAGAATGAGCCTTTTCAGTGTGTTTCTAGTTCTGGACACAAAAGTCATATTAGAGCTCAAAAACGTTGTTTCTCAGCGAGAAAAAGCCTTTTCATGCAGTTTCAAAGGAGAATGAGCCTTTTTAGTGTTTTTAGTTCTGGACACAAAAAGTCATATTAGAGCTCAAAAGCAACAATTGCTTAGTTCTTGACTTTTCATGAGCAGAAATGCTGTTTTAGTGCTTCTGAGCAAATGAACTCAAAACAAGCCTAGAAGTGCTTTAAACGTTGTTTCTCAGCGAGAGAAGCTTTTTTTTTTTCATGCAGTTTCAAAGCAGAATGAGCCGTTTCAGTGTGTTTCTAGTTCTGGACACAAAAAGTCATATTAGAGCTCAAAAAGCACAAATTGCTTAGTTCTTGAATTTTCATGAGCAGAAATGCTGTTTTAGTGCTTCTGAGCAAATGAACTCAAAACAAGCCTAGAAGTGCTTTAAACGTTGTTTCTCAGCGAGAGAAAGCTTTTTCATGCAGTTTCAAAGCAGAATGAGCCTTTTCAGTGTGTTTCTAGTTCTGGACACAAAAAGTCATATTAGAGCTCAAAAGCACAATTTGCTTAGTTCTTGACTTTTCATGAGCAGAAATGCTGTTTTAGTGCTTCTGAGCAAATGAACTCAAAACAAGCCTAGAAGTGCTTTAAACGTTGTTTCTCAGCGAGAGAAAGCTTTTTCATGCAGTTTCAAAGCAGAATGAGCCTTTTCAGTGTGTTTCTAGTTCTGGACACAAAAAAGTCATATTAGTGCTCAAAAGCACAATTTGCTTAGTTCTTGACTTTTCATAATCAGAAATGCTGTTTTAGTGCTTCTGAGCAAATGAACTCAAAACAAGCCTAGAATTGCTTTAAACGTTGTTTCTCAGCTAAAGAAAGCTTTTTCATGCAGTTTCAAAGCAGAATGAGCCTTTTCAGTGTGTTTCTAGTTCTGGACACAAAAAGTCATATTAGAGCTCAAATAGCACAAATTGCTTAGTTCTTGACTTTTCATGAGCAGAAATGCTGTTTTAGTGCTTCTGAGCAACTGAACTCAAAACAAGCCTAGAAGTGCTTTAAACGTTGTTTCTCAGCGAGAGAAAGCTTTTTCATGCAGTTTCAAAGCAGAATGAGCCTTTTCAGTGTGTTTCTAGTTCTGGACACAAAAAGTCATATTAGAGCTCAAAAAGCACAATTTGCTTAGTTCTTGACTTTTCATGAGCAGAAATGCTGTTTTAGTGCTTCTGAGCAAATGAACTCAAAACAAGCCTAGAAGTGCTTTAAACGTTGTTTCTCTCAGCGAGAAAGCTTTTTTCATGCAGTTTCAAAGCAGAATGAGCCGTTTCAGTGTGTTTCTAGTTCTGGACACAAAAGTCATATTAGAGCTCAAAAGCACAATTTGCTTAGTTCTTGACTTTTCATGAGCAGAAATGCTGTTTTAGTGCTTCTGAGCAAATGAACTCAAAACAAGCCTAGAAGTGCTTTAAACGTTGTTTCTCAGCGAGAGAAAGCTTTTTCATGCAGTTTCAAAGCAGAATGAGCCTTTTCAGTGTGTTTCTAGTTCTGGACACAAAAAGTCATATTAGAGCTCAAAAGCACAATTTGCTTAGTTCTTGACTTTTCATGAGCAGAAATGCTGTTTTAGTGCTTCTGAGCAAATGAACTCAAAACGTGCCTAGAATTGCTTTAAACGTTGTTTCTCAGTGAGAGAAAGCTTTTTCATGCAGTTTCAAAGCAGAATGAGCCTTTTCAGTGTGTTTCTAGTTCTGGACACAAAAGTCATATTAGAGCTCAAAAGCACAATTTGCTTAGTTCTTGACTTTTCATGAGCAGAAATGCTGTTTTAGTGCTTCTGAGCAAATGAACTCAAAACAAGCCTAGAAGTGCTTTAAGCGTTGTTTCTCAGCGAGAGAAAGCCTTTTCATGCAGTTTCAAAGCAGAATGAAGCCTTTTCAGTGTGTTTCTAGTTCTGGACACAAAAAGTCATATTAGAGCTCAAAAGCACAAATTGCTTAGTTCTTGACTTTTCATGAGCAGAAATGCTGTTTTAGTGCTTCTGAGCAAATGAACTCAAAACAAGCCTAGAAGTGCTTTAAAGCGTTGTTTCTCAGCGAGAGAAAGATTTTTCATGCAGTTTCAAAGCAGAATGAGCCTTTTCAGTGTGTTTCTAGTTCTGGACACAAAAAGTCATATTAGAGCTCAAAAAGCACAAATTGCTTAGTTCTTGACTTTTCAAGAGCAGAAATGCTGTTTTAGTGCTTCTGAGCAAATGAACTCAAAACAAGCCTAGAAGTGCTTTAAGCGTTGTTTCTCAGCGAGAAAAAGCCTTTTCATGCAGTTTCAAAGCAGAATGAGCCTTTTCAGTGTGTTTCTAGTTCTGGACACAAAATGTCATATTAGAGCTCAAAAAGCAACAATTGCTTAGTTCTTGACTTTTCATGAGCAGAAATGCTGCTTTAGTGCTTCTGAGCAAATGAACTCAAAACAAGCCTAGAAGTGCTTTAAGCGTTGTTTCTCAGAGCGAGAAAGCTTTTTCATGCAGTTTCAAAGCAGAATAAGCCTTTTTCAGTGTGTTTCTAGTTCTGGACACAAAAGTCATAGTAGAGCTCAAAAGCACAAATTGCTTAGTTCTTGACTTTTCATGAGCAGAAATGCTGTTTTAGTGCTTCTGAGCAAATGAACTCAAAACAAGCCTAGAAGTGCTTTAGCGTTGTTTCTCAGCTTGAGAGAAAGCTTTTTCATGCAGTTTCAAAGCAGAATGAGCCTTTTCAGTGTGTTTCTAGTTCTGGACACAAAAAGTCATATTTAGAGCTCAAAAGCACAATTTGCTTAGTTTTTGACTTTTCATGAGCAGAAATGCTGTTTTAGTGCTTCTGAGCAAATGAACTCAAAACAAGCCTAGAAGTGCTTTAAACAAGAGTTTCTCAGAATACGAGAAAGCTTTTCATGCAGTTTCAAAGCAGGAATGAGCTCTTTTCAGTGTGTTTCTAGTTCTGGACACAGAAGAAGTCTTATTAGAGCTCAAAAGCACAAATTGCTTAGTTCTTGACTTCTCATGAGCAGAAATGCTGTTTTAGTGCTTCTGAGCAAATGAACTCAAAACAAGTCTAGAAGTGCTTCAAAACGTTGTTTCTCAGCAGAAAGCTTTTTCATGCAGTTTCAAAGCAGAATGAGCCTTTCAGTGTGTTTCTAGTTCTAGACACAAAAAGTCATATTAGAGCTCAAAAGCACAAATTGCTTAGTTCTTTGACTTTTCATGAGCAGAAATGCTGTTTTAGTGCTTCTGAGCAAATGAACTCAAAACAAGTCTAGAAGCTTGCTTTAAAGCGTTGTTTCTCCAGCAAAGCAGGAAAGCCTTTTCATTTTCATGCAGTTTACCAAAGCAGAATGAGCCTTTTCAGTGTGTTTCTAGTTCTGGACACAGAAAGTCATATTAGAGCTCAAAAAAGCACAATTTGCTTAGTTCTTGACTTTTCATGAGCAGAAATGCTGTTTTAGTACTTCTGAGCAAATGAACTCAAAACAAGCCTAGAAGTGTTTTTAAGCATTGTTTCTCAGCGAGAGAAAGCTTTTGATGCAGTTTCAAAGCAGAATGAGCCTTTTCAGTGTGTTTCTAGGTATGGACACAGAGTTTGTTATATTAGAGCTCAAAAGCACAAATTGCTTAGTTCTTTGACTTCTTCATGAGCAGAAATGCTGTTTTAGTGCTTCTTGAGCAAATGAACTCCAAACAAGCCTAAGAAGTGCTTTAAAGCGATTGTTTCTCAGCTTAGAGAAAGCTTTTCATGCAGTTTCAAAGCAGAAATAGCCGTCAATTGTGTTTCTACTTCTGGACACAAAAAGTCATGAGTTAGAGCTCAAAAAGCACACTTTGCTTAGTTCTTGACTTTTCATGAGCAGAAATGCTGTTTTAGTGCTTCTGAGCAAATGAACTCAAAACAAGTCTGAGAAAGTACTTTAAGCGTTGTTTCTCAGCGAGAGAAAGCTTTTTCATGCAGTTTCAAAGCAGAATGAAGCCTTTTCAGTGTGTTTCAAGCTCTGGACACAGAAAGTCCTTATTAGAGCTCAAATGCACAACTTGTTTAGTTCTTGACTCTTTCATGAGCAGAAATGCTTGTTTAGTGCTTCTGAGCAAATGAACTCAAAAACAAGCCTGCAAGTAAGTTTTAAACGTTGTTTCTCAGCTTGAGAAAGCTTTTCATACAGTTTCAAAGCAGAAATGAGCCACTTTTCAGTGTGTTTCTAGTTCTGGACACAGAAAGTCACTAATAGGAGCTCAAAAAAAGCACAAATCTGCTTAGTTCTTGACTTTTCATGAGCAGAAAATGCTGTTTTAGTGCTTCTGAGCAAATGAACTCAAAACAAGTCTAGAAGTGCTTTAAACGTTGTTTCTCAGCGAAAGATAAGCTTTTTCATGCAGTTTCAAAGCAGAATGAGCCTTTTTCAGTGTTTCTAGTTCTAGCCACAAAAGTCATTTTAGAGTTCAAAATGCACAAATTGTAGTTTTTGACTTTTCATGAGCAGAAATGCTGTTTTAGTGCTTCTGGAGCAAATGAACTCAAAACAAGTCTAGAGAAGTTACTTTAAAAGCGTTGTTTCTCAGCGAGAAAGCTTTTTCATGCAGTTTCAAAGCAGAATTTGAGCCTTTTCAGTAATGTTCAAACTTTGGACACAGAAAGTCTTATTAGAGCTCAATGCGAGAAATTGCTTAGTTCTTGACTTCTTATGAGCACAGAAATGCTGTTTAATGCTTCTGAAGCAAATGAACTCCAAAACAAGTCTAGAGAAGTGGTTTAAAGCGTTGTTTCTCCAGCGAGAAAGCTTTTTTTTCATGCAGTTAGAAAGCAGAAAATAGCCTTTTCAGTGCCATTCTAGCTTCTGAGACACAGAAAGTCTTATTAAGAGCTCAAAATGCACAAATTGCTTAGTTCTTGACTTCTTATGGGCAGAAATGTCTGTTTTAGTACTTCTGAGCAAATGAACTCAAAACAAGTCTAGAAGTGCTTTAAGCACGTTGTTTCTCATGATGGAAAGCTTTTTTCATGCAGTTACAAAGCAAAATAGCACTTTTCAGTGTGTTTCTAGTTCTGGACACAAGAAGAGTCTTGTTAGAAAGCTCAAAATGCACTTTTTGCTTAGTTTTTGACTTCTTATGAGCAGAAATGCTGTTTAGTGCTTCTGAGCAAATGAACTCAAAGCAAGTCTAGAAAGTGCTTTAAGCGTTGTTTCTCCCAGCGAGAAAGCTTTTCATACTGATTACAAAGCGAAAATAGGCCTTTTTACGAGTGTGTTTCTAAGCTTTGGACACAGAAAGTCTTATTAGAGCTCAAAAAGCACTTTTTGCTTAGTTCTTGACTTCTTATGAGCAGAAATGTCTTTGTTTCAGTACTTCTGAGCAAATGAGCATAAAAACAAGTCTAGAAGTGCTTTAAACGTTGTTTCTCAGCGAGAGAAAGCTTTTTCATACAGTTACAAAGCAGAAATAGCCTTTTCAGTGTGTTTCTGGCTTTGGATTTACAAGAAAGTCTTATTAGAGCTCAAAATGCACTTTTTGCTTAGTTCTTGACTTCTTATGAGCAGAAATGCTGTTTTTAGTGCTTCACAGGCAAATGAACTCAAAACAAGTCTAGAAGTGCTTTAAGCGTTGTTTCTAAGCGAGAACTTTTTCATGCAGTTTAAAAGCAGAAATAGCCTTTTCAGTGTGTTTCTGGCTTTGGACACAAAAAGTCTTATTAGAGCTCAAAAATGCACAAATTGCTTAGTTCTTGACTTCTTATGAACGAGAAATGCTGTTTCAGTACTTCTGAGCAAATGAAAGCTCAAAACAAGTCTAGAAATGCTTAACAGCGTTGTTTCTCCAGCGAGGAGAAAGCTTTTTCACATGCAGTTACAAAGCAGAAATAGCCTTTTCAGTGTGTTTCTGGCTTTGGACACAAAAAGAATCTTATTAGAGCTCAAAAAGCACAAATTGCTTAGTTTTTGACTTCTTATGGGCAGAAATGCTGTTTTAGTGCTTCTGAGCAAATGAACTCAAAAACAAACACAGAAGCGCTTTAAGCGTTGTTCTCCCAGTAGAGAGAAAGCCTTTTCATACGGTTACAAAGCTAAAATGAGCCTTTTTCAATGTGTTTCTAGTTTTTAGACACGAAAAGTCATATTGAAACTCAAAATGTACTTTTTGTAGTTCTTTAAACTTCATGAGCAGAAATACTGTTTTAGTGCTACGAGAGTATATGAACTCAAGAACAAGTCTAGAAGTGCTATAAACGATGTTTCTCAGCGCGAGAGAAGCTTTTCATGCAGTTACAAAGCAGAAATAGACTTTTCAGTGTGTTTCCTGGCTTTGGACACAGAAAATTTCATTAGAAACTCCAAAAAGCACAAATTGCTTAATTTTTGACTTAACATGGGCAGAAATGCTGTTTTAGTGCTTCTAGAGCAAATGAACTCAAAAACAAGTCTAGAAGTGCTTTAAACGATTGTTTCTCTCAGCGAGGAGAAAGCTTTTCATGCAGTTTCACAGCAGAAATAATATTTTCAGTATGTTTTCAAGCTTTGGACACAGAAAGTCTTATTAGAGCTCAAAATGCACAAATTGCTTAGTTTTTGACTTCTTGCCAGAGCAGAAATGCTGTTTTGAGCGCCTCCAGAGCAAATGGAACTCAAAACAAGTCTAGAAGTGCTTTTAAACCCCCGTTGTTTCTCCAGCGAGAGAAAGCTTTTCATGCAGTTACAAGAAGCAGAAATAGCCCCTTTTCAGTGTGTTTCTAGTTCTGACCCACGAAAAGTCTTATTAGAGCTCCAAAATGCACAAATTGCTTAGTTTTTGACTTTTCTTGAGCAGAAATGCTGTTTTAGTACTTCACGAAACAAATGAACTCAAAAACAGTCTACAAGTGCTTTAAAGCATTGTTTCTCAGCAAGAGAAAGCTTTTTCATGCAGTTACAAAGCAGAAATAGCCTTTTCAGTGTGTTTGTTTCTAGTCTTAGGCACAGAAGTCATTTAGGGCTCAAAATGCACTTTTGCTTAGTTTTGACTTCTTATGGTAGAAATGCTGTTTTGTTCTGAGCAAATAGACTCACAAACAAATACAGAAGTGCTTTAAACGTTGTTTCTCAATGACTTTGCCATGCAGTTACAAAGCGAAATAGCCTTTTTGGTATGTTTCTAACTTTGGACCCGAAAGTCTTATTAGATTTCAAATGCACTTTTTGCTTAGTTTTGACTTCTTGTGGGCAGGGCTGTTTTAGTCAACTACAGGCAATGAACTCAAAACAAGTCTAGAAGTGCTTTAAGCGTTGTTTCTAAGCGACTTTTCATGCAGTTACAAGCGAAATAGCCTTTTCAGTGTGTTTCAAGTTCTGGACACAGAAAGTCTTATTAGAGCTCCAAAAAGCACCAAATTGCTTAGTTCTTGACTTCTTATGAAGGCAGAAATGCTGTTTTAGTGCTTCAGAGCAAATGAACTCAAAATAGAATCTAGAAGTGCTTTAAAGCGTTGTTTCTCAGCGTGAAAGCTTTTAAATGCGGTTACAAAGCAGAAATAACCTTTTCGGTGTGTTTCACAGCTTTGGACACAGAAAAGTCTTATAAGAGCTCAAAATGCACAAATTGCTAAGTTCATGACTTCTTATGAGCAGAAATGCTGTTTTAGTGCTTTCAACAAGTGAACTCCAAAACAAGTCTAGAAGGCGCTTTAAGTGGTGTTTCTCCAGCGAGAGAAAGCTTTTTCATGCAGTTACAAAGCAGAAATAGCGCACTTCAGTGTGTTTCTAACTTTGGACACAGAAAAATCTTAATGGAAGCTCAAATGCACTTTTAGCTTGATTTTGACTTCTTATGGGCAGAAATGCTGTTTAGTGCTTCTAGAGGCAAATGAACTCAAAACAAGTCTGAGGAGTGCTTTAGCGTTGTTTTCTCAGCGTGAGAAAGCTTTTTCCATCACAATTACAAAGCTGAAATAGCCTTTTCAATGTGTTTCTAGTCTTAGACACAGTCATTTTAGAGCTCAAAATGCACTTTTGCACGGTTTTTTGACTTCTTATAGGCAGAAATGCTGTTTTAGAGCTTCTGAGTATATAGACTCAAAACAAGTCTAGAAGTGCTTTGCTTAGTTCCTCTTCAGGAACTCGAGCTGCGTCTGGCGCGCTTTGGGAGCGCCTTCAGCGTGCGCCGTTCTGAACCACGTGTAAAGTCTGCCCAATGGAGGCGGACGTCATGGGCGAGATAAGCGTCGCCGACCAGGAAGTATAAAGTGGCGCTCTGCGATGCGGCACCAGCTTTCTGCGTTCAGTAAAGCGCTACATGTTATTGTTTGTCTATTTGCTGTCTGTTTGTCTAGCTTAAAAGAAATATTATGGCTGATGATCAGAGTGTAAAAGAAATCTAAAGGCGGCTCACGCTGGTGTTCCGTCAGCGTTTCAAGCGGTGTGCTGATCCCTGCCCTCGTTATATCACGGGTGGGGACACACACGGCTTGTGCGTGGCGTGCCTGGGAGGCGGAGCACGCGGCGTCAGCCCTCGAGGACTGATTGTCGCATTGTTTGCAGCTACGCTGCGAACACTCCGCTCCCGAGAGTCTCTCTTTCGCGAGGAGACTTCACCAGCGTCCCCAGAAGTGCGGGACCGCTTCCGCCGGCGGGGCGGCGAGCGCCGCGTCTGGGGATCGCCTTCCGATCTGGCGGAGGAGATGGAGGCGGGCTCGTCCCTTTCTCCGCCAGTCCGCCAGGTCAGCGCTCAATCCGTGGGTCGAAGCCCCGTACTCCGGCTTAGCCGGCCGCGGGGGCGTCCACTCGCGCTCACTCTTCCTCCGAGGAGGTTGATGTTGGCGTGGTGGGCGATGCGCCATTACACACGCCACAATATGAGGAGCTCTTAGAGGTGGTAACTCGTGCGGTTGCCAAATTAAACATCGATTGGCCGCCCGGCGTCGCTGAGCCTCAGAAATCTAAATTGGATGAAAGGTTTCTGAGGCGAGGCAGCCACCTCTGAGGCGGGCCTTCCATTCTTCCCAGACCTCCACAGTGAGCTGTCGAGGTCCTGGGGAAAAGCCCGTACTCGCTCGTGTTTTCCCCCCCCGCTGCTAGTCATTACGGTAATGTGGCGGGAGTCGCGAATGCGGCTATAAGGCGATGCCCGGGTAGAGCAGTCTCTGGCTACCTATCTGTCCCCGGTGCGGCATCGTCTTTGAAGGCTCCGACCTTACCATCAAGGCCGCTGAGAACAACGTCGGCTTTGATGGCTAAGAAATCTGTGACAGCAGGATTGGCTGGGAGCTTGCATGCACACTATGGCGGTGTTGCAGGCATACCAAGCCGACCTGCTGAAAGAGATTGATGAGGAGAGGGGTCAGGTCCGATGACATCGCAGAACTGCGTCGGACGGCTGACCTCTGCCTCCAGCGTCACTAAGGAGACCGCCCGTGCTGTAGAGGCGGTCTATGTCATCCTTGTGGCCAGCGCGGAGGCATCTCTGGCTGACCCTGTCCGACATGAAAGAAGCGGGACAGGGTCTGCCTGTTGGGCGCCCCCTGCAGCCTTCTGGCCTGTTCGGCGACTCCGTTAATGAGGTCGTCGATAGGTACCAGGAGAGCCCGTAAACAAGCGGCGGCGTTCAGGGAGTTTCCTCCACGTCGATCTCAGGGGGCATCGGGGCGAGAAGATGCCCCCACGGCGTGCCGGCTCCTCATATAGGCATGTGCAAAAACAGGCGTCGCCTCGTTCCCCCTAAAAAACAGCAGAGGCGGCGGCGCTCTGGGCAGGGCTTCGGTCTAAAGACCTGAGGCCTTTTTGGACGGAAGTCCCACGGCCAGAAGCCCTGATATGAGTGGCTCAGGGCTTCTGAGGGCTGCCCCTCCTGGGGAGGATCAGTTTATGCCGGGTCAGGCGGCACCCGTTCCTCCTCAGGGCCCTCAGGGAGTAACTCCGCTATCTCTGCCCTCGTGCCAGAGTGCGGAGGCTTCCAACTGCGTTTCCCCAGCGGATTCACCCGGTGCGTCACGGCGAGAAGCAGCTTCCCCTGCGAGGTCCGTTTACAGCTAGCCCGTTGTCTGCCTGCCGGTCAACCGTTTCAGGCCACCGGGTTACCTGTATCTCACACACCAGAGGTCAGCCTCGAGGCTGATTCCCTTAATAGATTATTTGTAGCGTGGAAACTTCTGCCAAATGTATCTCAATGGGTCATACTAACGATAGAGAAAGGCTATCGAATTCAGTTGGTTTTCCACCACCGACATTCAGAAGTCACACCGACAGTAGTCGGCCCCCAGCGAGGCTCTGGTGATGGAACAGGAAGTAAGATCCCTGCTCAGGAAGGAGGCCATCGAGGTGGTCCCTCCTCATGCTGTGGAATCTGGGTTTACAGCCGCTACTTCATTGTTCCAAAGAAGGGCGGGGGTTGCGTCTATCCTAGATCTGAGGGTCTTGAACCGCTCAGTCAGCAGACTGAAGTTCAAAATGCTTACCATCAAGCATGTGGTGACTCAAATCAGATCCGAGGACTGGTTTGTCAACATAGATCTGAAAGCGCATACTTCCATATATCCATCCTTCCTCAACACAGGAAGTTTCTGAGGTTCGCTTTGGGCGTAGCATACCAATATCGAGTACTTCCGTTCGGCCTAGCACTCTCACCCCGCACATTTCTGAAGTGTATGGATGCAGCTCTGGCTCCACTGAGACTCCAGGGCATCCATACTCTCAATTATATCGGCGATTGGTTGATATTAAGCTCAATCAGAGCAGATGGCAGTTCAACATCGAGATGTTGTTCTGTCTCACATGGGAGCTGGGTTTGAGACTGAGCGCCAAGAAGAGTGTGTGCGTCCGCTCAGAGGACCACATACCTAGGCGTGGTGTGGGATTAGACCACAATGTGGGCACGCTTGTCTCCTGCCCGTGTGCAGTCAATCCTCATGTCAGTCGAGAGAGAGTCAGGGAAGGCCAGTCATTCACTGTCAAGCAGTATCAGAGACTGTTGGGCCTGATGGCAGCTCGTCCAACGTGATACCCTTTGGCCTGCTGTACATGAGACCCCTACAGTGGTGGCTCAGGACCAAGGAGGTTCTCCCCGAGAAACCCACTCCGCAAAATCAAAGTGTCACGCCGTGCAGTTCGGGCCTTAGACTTGTGGAGAAGCCTTGGTTCCTGAATCAGGGCCCAAGGTTAGGAGCTCTATGTCGCGGACCTCCCTTGCGACAGATGCATCCCTAACCGGTTGGGGCGCAGTATTGAGCAGGCGCCCGGCCCGCGGTCTGTGGGCGATCACCACCAGGGTGGCATATCAATCTGCTAGAGATGTTAAGCGGTATTTCGTGCTTTGAAGCACTTTCTCCCAGACCTGAGAGGTCACCATGTGTTGGTGCACACCGACAACACAGCGGTGGTCTCTTGCATCAACCACCAGGAGGTCTGCGTTCGCGCCCCTTGAACAAGCTGGGCGCGCAGATCCTTGTGTGGTCCCAGGACAAAATCTGCTCGCTGAGAGCGATCTACATCCTGGGCATCTCAATGCGGGAGCCGACACCCTGTCGGAGACAGGGGGTTGAGGCGGGGAATGGATGCTTCACCCGGCGTGGTGAAGCAGATCTGGTCGAGATTTTACCAGGCAGAGGTGGACCTCTTTGCTTCTAGAGGAATGCACAATGTCCCCTCTGGTTCTCTCTAGTTCATCCAGCTCCTGGGACTGGATGCCATGTCTGAGCGTGGCCAGGCGTCGCCTGTGCGCATTTCCCCGATTGCCCTGCTCCCGGGGTTCTGGCGAGAGTGCGCCGGGAGGCGGAGTCAGACTACTGTTGGTAGCCCGTTCTGGCCGGGCGAGTATGGTTTGCGGACCTCATCGGCCTAGTAGGCGGTCATCCGTGGGAGATCCCCTGAGGCCGGATCTACTCTCTCAGGCGGGGAACAATAGTTCACCCTCGCCCGGAGTTGTTGAAGCTGTGGGTGTGGCCTGAGGGCTCAACTCATAACCCTCTGGTCTTTCAGCTGAGGTTGTTGAGACCATCCTCCAATCCAGAGCTCCCTCTACGAGGAGCGTGTATGCCAGGAGGTGGGAAATGTTCACTTCCTGGTGTGGAGATCGCCCATAAACCCAGTTAACTGCCCAGTAGGTTCAGTGCTGGAGTTCCTTCAGGCGAGATTCTCCACGGGGTATATCCTCCACCCTAAAGGTCTACGTGGCAGCTATATCTGCATATCATGACCCTATTGGTGGCCACTCAGTGGGTAAACACCCGTGGTTACCACGATTCCTCCACGGTGTGCTGAGGCTGAGACCTCCAGTGCGGACCAGAATTCCCCCCTGGGATTTGGTTGTGGTGTTAGAGGCTCTGTGTAAGGCACCGCTTGGAGCCTCGAAGAGGGTTCCCTTGCAGTCTTATCTTTTAAGACAGCATTTCTCCTCGCCATCACCTCTCTGCGGAGGTGTGGGAGATCTGCAGGCCCTCTCAGTGGCCCCTACTCACCTGGACTTTACCCCAGGCATGTCCAAGGCTTTTATACCCACAGTGGGTTATACACCTAAAAGTGCCCTCTGTTACACCACAGCCGATCGTACTGCAGGCCTTCTGTCCTCCCCCCTTCCAGGATCCAGACCAGCGGAAGTTCAGCTGCATGTGTCAGTGCGAGCACTGGACACTTATGTCGCATGAGACTGCGTCTCTGCGGAGTCGGACCAATTACTTATTTGTTTTGGTCCGATGAATAGAGTAGATGGCGCTGCCGCTAAGCGGACTGTTAGCAGGTGGATAGTTGAGGCTATCCACCTGGCCTATGAAACCTCTGCACTCCCATGCCCTCTCGGGGTCAGGCGCACTCTACAAGGGGTATGGCGGCCTCTAAGGCTTATCTTAGCGGTGTCCCCCTCGGGGACATCTGCAACGCTGCGGGGTGGTCCACGCCCTCCACTTTGCCAGGTTTACAACTTGGACATGAGGCTGCTCCTGGCTCCTCTGTCCTTTCCTGATGGGTGGTCTGAGGACCCCTTTTCAGGCAGGGCCTTGGAATTATGGCGGCGTGGGCATCTGTTCCCAAAGCGTTTGTGGCGCGGCTCGAGGTTCCTGAAGAGGCGTCTCTCAGGTTACGAATGTAACCATGGTTCCTCTAGGGAGCGAGGCGCTGCGTCGATGCCATGCTTCCCGCACCCCTGCGGTAGCACTTCACTACGAGGCTGGTGCGGCGCGCGCGAAGCGTCACTTTATACTTCCTGGTCGGCGGCGTCATCGTCCATGGCGTCGCTCCCCTCGATGGACAGACTTTACCGTGGTTCAGAACGAGCGCCACGCTGAAGGCGTTCCCAAAGCGTTTGTGGCGCAGCGTCTCGTTCCCTAGAGGAACCATGGTTACATTCGTAACCTGAGGCGTTCTTGACTTTTTTATGAGCAGAAATGCTGTTTTTTATGTACTCAACAAGCCTACAGCAAATGAACTCCAGAGAAACTTTTTCAGCCTTAGAAGTGCTTTCAAAGTTTTCTAGTTGTTTCTCAGCACAGAAAGACTTTTTATTTCATGCAGTTTCAAAGCAATGTAATAAGCCTTTTCAGTGTGTTTCTAGTACTCTTGGACACAAAGAAGTCATTTAGACTCTAAAAAGCACAATTTGCTTAGTTCTTGCCCCACTTTTCATGAGCAAATGCTGTTTTAGTGCATTTCAGCAAATGAACTCAAAAACAAACCTAGAAGTGCTTTAAGGATTGTTTCTCAGCGAGAGAAAGCTTTTCATGCAGTTTTTCAAAATAGCCTTTTTCAGTGTGTTTCTAGTTTTGGACACAAAAAGTCATTTTAGAGCTCAAAAGCACAATTTGCTTAGTTCTTGACTTTTCATGAGCAGAAATGCTGTTTTAGTGCATCTCAGCAAATGAACTCGAAAACAAGCCTAGAAGTGCTTTAAAGGTTGTTTCTCAGTGAGAAAGCTTTTTCATGCAGTTTCAAAAACAGAATGAGGCCTTTTCAGTGTGTTTCTAGTTTTGGACACAAAAAGTCATTTTAGAGCTCAAAAAGCACAATTGCTCAGTTCTTGACTTTTCATGAGCAAGTAAGTTTCAGTGCATAACAACAAATTAACCTCAAATCACAAGCCTCAGAAAGTGCTTTAAACAGTTGTTTCTCAGCGGAGAAAGCTTTTTCATGCAGTTTCAAAGCAAAATGAGCCTTTTCAGTGTGTTTCTAGTTTGGACACAAAAAAGTCATATTAGAGCTCAAAAAGCACAATTTGCTTAGGTTTTTGACTTTTCATGAGCAGAAATGCTGTTTTAGTGCATCTCAGCAAATAGAACTCAAAACAAGCCTAGAAGTGCTTTAAAGTTGCTGGTTCTCAGCAAGCCTAGAGAAAGCTTTCATGCAGTTTCAAAGCAAAATATGAGCCTTTTCAGTGTGTTTCTAGTTTTGGACACAAAAAGTCATATTAGAGCTCAAAAAGCAAATTGCTTAGTTTTGACTTTTCATGAGCAGAAATGCTGTTTTAGTGCATCTCAGCAAATGAACTCAAAACAAGCCTAAAAAGTGCTTTAAAAGTTGTTTCTCAGCGAGAGAAAGCTTTTTTCATGCAGTTTCAAAGCAGAATGAGCCTTTTCAGTGTGTTTCTAGTTTTGGACACAAAAAGTCATATTAGAGGCTCAAAAAGCACAATTTGCTTAGTTCTTGACTTTTCATGAAAGCAAAAATGCTGTTTTAGTGCATCCTCAGCAAATGAACTCAAAACAAGTCTAGAAGTGCTTTAAGGTTGTTTCTCAGCGATAGAAAGCTTTTTCATGCAGTTTCAAAGCAGAATGGAAGGCCTTTTCAGTGTGTTTCTAGTTTTGGACACAAAAAGTCATTTTAGAGCTAAAAAAGCAGAATTTGCTTAGTTTTTGACACTTTCTGTAGGCAGAAATGCTGTTTTAGTGCATTTGAGCAAATGAACTCAAAACAAGCCTAGAGAGTGCTTTAAAAGTTGTTTCTCAGCGATGAGAAAGCTTTTCATGCAGTTTCAAAGCAGAATGAGCCTTTTCAAGTATGTTTCTAGTTTTGGACACAAAAAGTCATTTTAGAGCTCAAAAAAGCACAATTTGCTTAGTTTTGGACTTTTCAAGAGCAGAAATGCTGTTTTTAGTGCATCTCAGCAAATGAACTCAAAAACAGAGCCTAGAAGTGCTTTAAAGGTTGTTTTCTCAGCGAGAGAAAGCTTTTCATGCAGTTTCAAAGCAGAATGAGCCTTTTCAGTGTGTTTCTAGTTTTGGACACAAAAGTCATATTAGAGCTCAAAGAAGCACAATTTGCTTAGTTTTTGACTTTTCATGGCAGAAAGTATGTTTTAGTGCATCTCAAGCAAATGAACTCCAAAACAAGCCTAGAAGTGCTTTAAGAGTTGTTTCTCAGCGAAAGCTTTTCATGCAGTTTCAAAGCAAAATGAGCCTTTTTCAGTGTGTTTCTAGTTTTGGACACAAAAAGTCATTTTAGAGCTCAAAAAGCACAATTTGCTCAGTTCTTGACTTTTCATGAGCAGAAATGCTGTTTTAATGCATCTCAGCAAAATGAACTCAAAACAAAGGCTAGAAGTGCTTTAAAGGTTGTTTCTCAGCGAGAAAGCTTTTCATGCAGTTTCAAGCAAAATAGGCCTTTTCAAATTGTGTTTCTAGTTTTGGACACAAAAAGTCATATTAGAGCTCAAAAAAGCACAATTTGCTTAGTTTTGACTTTTCATGAGCAGAAATGCTGTTTTAGTGCATTTGAGCAAATGAACTCAAAACAAATCTAGAAGTGCTAAAAGTTGTTTCTCAGCGAGAGAAAGCTTTTTTCATGCAGTTTCAAGAAACAAAATGGGCCTTTTCAGTGTGTTTCTAGTTTTGGACACAAAAAGTCATTTTAGAGCTCAAAAGCACAATTTGTAGTTCTTGACTTTTCATGAACAGGAAATGCTGTTTTAGTGCATCTCAGCTAAATGAACTCAAAACAAGCATAGAAGTGCTTTAAAAGTTGTTTCTCAGAAAGCTTTTCATGCAGTTTCAAAGCAAAATGAGCCTTTTCAGTTGTGTTTCTAGTTTTGGACACAAAAAAGTCATTTTAGAAGCTCAAAAGCACAATTTGCTTAGTTCTTGACTTTTCATGAGCAGAAATGCTGTTTTTAGTGCATCTCAGCAAATGAACTCCAAAACAAGTCTAGAAGTGCTTTAAAGGTTGTTTCTCAAGCGAGAAAGCTTTTTCATGCAGTTTCAAAGCAAAATAGGCCTTTTCAGTGTGTTTCTAGTTTTGGACACAAAAGAAGTCATATTAGAGCTCAAAAGCACAATTTGCTTAGTTCTTGAGTTTTCATGAGCAGAAATGCTGTTTTAGTGCATCTCAGCAAATGAACTCAAAACAAACCTAGAAGTGCTTTAAAGGTTGTTTCTCAGCGAGAGAAAGCTTTTTCATGCAGTTTCAAAGCAAAATGAGCCTTTTCATTGTGTTTCTAGATTTTGGACACAAAAAGTCATATTAGAAGCTCAAAAAAGCACAGATTTGCTTAGTTCTTGACTTTTCATAGCAGAAATGCTGTTTTAGTGCATCTCCAGCAAATGAACTCAAAACAAGCCTGAGAAGTGCTTTAAAGGTTGTTTCTCAGCAGAGAAAGCTTTTTCATGCAGTTTCAAGTCAAAATGAGACCTTTCAGTGTGTTTCTAGTTTTGGACACAAAAGTCATATTAGAGCTCCAAAAGCACAATTTGTAGTTTTTGACTTTTCATGAGCAGAAATGCTGTTTAGTGCATCTCAGCAAATGAACTCAAAACAGAGCCTAGAAGTGCTTTAAAAAGTTGTTTCTCAGCGGAGAAAGCTTTTCATGCAGTTTCAAGCAGAATGAGCCTTTTCAGTGTGTTTCTAGTTTTTGGACACAAAAAGTCATATTAGAAGCTCAAAAGCACAATTTGCTTAGTTCTTGACTTTTCACTTGAGCAGAAATGCTGTTTTAGTGCATGCTCAGCAAAATATGAACTCAAAAACAAGTCTAGAAAGTGCTTTAAAGAGTTGTTTCTCAGCAAGAGAAAGCTTTTTTCATACCAGTTTCAAAGCAAAATGAGCCTTTTTCAGTGTGTTTCTACTTTAGGACACAAAGAAGTCATGTGGAGAGGCTCAAAAAGCACAATTTGTAGTTCTTGACTTTTCATGAGCAGAAATGCTGTTTTAGTGCATCTCAGCAAATGAACTCAAAACAAGCCTAGAAGTGCTTTAAGGTTGTTTCTCAGCGAGAAAAGCTTTTTCATGCAGTTTCAAAATCAAGAATGAGCCTTTTCAGTGTGTTTCTAGTTTTGGACACAAAAAGTCATTTTAGAGCTCAAAAAGCACATTTTGCTTAGTTCTTGACTTTTCATGAGCAGAAATGCTGTTTTAGTGCATCTCGTAAAAATGAACTCAAAACAAGTCTAGAAGTAGCTTTAAAGTTGTTCTCAGCGAGGAAGCTTTCACATGCAGTTTCAAAGCAAAATGAGCCTTTTCAGTGTGTTTCTAGTTTTGGACACAAAAAGTCATTTTAGAGCTCAAAAGCACAATTTGCTTAGTTTTTGACTTCTATAGGCAGAAATGCTGTTTGTAGTGCATCTCAGCAAATGAACTCAAAACTGAGCCTAGAAGTGCTTTTAAAAGTTGTTTCTCAGCAGAGAAAGCTTTCATGCAGTTTCAAAGCAGAATGAGCCTTTTCAGTGTGTTTCTAGTTTTGGACACAAAAGTCATATTAGAGCTCAAAAAGCACAATTTGCTTAGTTCTTGACTTTTCATGAGCCAGAAATGCTGTTTTAGTGCATCTCAGCAAATGAACTCCAAAACAAGTCTAGAAGTGCTTTAAAGTTGTTTCTCAGTGAGGAAGCTTTTCATGCAGTTTCAAGTCAAAATGAGCCTTTCAGTGTGTTTCTAGTTTTGGACACAAAGTCATTTTAGAGCTCAAAAAGCACAATTTGTAGTTCTTGGACTTTTCATGAGCAGAAATGCTGTTTAGTGCATCTCCTTAAATGAACTCCAAAACAAGCCTAGAGTACTTTAAAAGTTGATTTCTCCCAGCGATGAAAGCTTTTTCATACAGTTTTCAAAGCAAAATGAGCCTTTTCAACGTGTTTCTAGTTTTGGACACGAAAGTCATAATAGAGCTCAAAAAGCAGGGTTGCTTAAATTTGGACTTTTCATGAGCAAGAAATGCTCATTTAGTGCATCTCACCAAATGAACTCAAAGCAAGCCTAAGTGCTTTAAAAGTTGTTTCTCAGCGAGAAAAGCTTTTTTCATGCAGTTCAAAAGCAAACAGAGCCTTTCAGTGTGTTTCTCGTTTTGGACACAAAGAATCATATTGAGCTCAAAAGCAAGAATTTGCTTAAATTTTTGACTTTTCATGAGCAGAAATGCTGTTTTAGTGCTTCTGAGCAAATGAACTCAAAACAAGCCTAGAAGTGCTTTAAGCGTTGTT
Source organism: Puntigrus tetrazona (assembly GCF_018831695.1). Classification (NCBI taxonomy): domain Eukaryota; kingdom Metazoa; phylum Chordata; class Actinopteri; order Cypriniformes; family Cyprinidae; genus Puntigrus; species Puntigrus tetrazona. Next base: position 56,780 of record NW_025048273.1, on the reverse strand, counting down.
TCTCAGCGAGAGAAAGCTTTTCATGCAGTTTCAAAGCAGAATGAGCCTTTTCAGTGTGTTTCTAGTTCTGGACACAAAAAGTCATATTAGAGCTCAAAAGCACAAATTGCTTAGTTCTTGACTTTTCATGAGCAGAAATGCTGTTTTAGTGCTTCTGAGCAAATGAACTCAAAACAAGCCTAGAAGTGCTTTAAGCGTTGTTTCTCAGCGAGAGAAAGCTTTTCATGCAGTTTCAAAGCAGAATGAGCCTTTTCAGTGTGTTTCTAGTTCTGGACACAAAAAGTCATATTAGAGCTCAAAAGCACAAATTGCTTAGTTCTTGACTTTTCATGAGCAGAAATGCTGTTTTAGTGCTTCTGAGCAAATGAACTCAAAACAAGCCTAGAAGTGCTAGAAGCGTTGTTTCTCAGCAGAGAGAAAGCTTTTTCATGCAGTTTCAAGCAAAATGAGCCTTTTCAGTTTGTTTCTAGTTTTGGACACAAAAGTCATATTAGAGCTCAAAAGCACAATTTGCTTAAGTTTTTGACTTTCATGAGCAGAAATGCTGTTTAGGTGCTTCTGAGCAAATGAAACAAAATATTTCAGTCTTTACGCGTTGTTTCTCAGCGAGAGAAAGCCTTTTCATGCAGTTTCAAAGCAGAATAGGCCGCTTTTCAGTGTTACTGAACCTGGGCCAAAAAGTGTAACAGAGCTCAAAAGCACAAATTGCTTAGTTCTTGGCTTTTCATAAGTACAGTGGCTAGTGCTTCTGGCAAATGAACTCAAAACAGAGCTAGAAATTAGCACAAGCGTTGTTTCTCAGCGAGAGAAAGCTTTTCATACCCAGTTTCAAAGCAGAATGAGCCTGCCAGTGTGTTTCAGTTCTGGACACAAAAGTCATATTAAACTCAAAAGCACAAATTGCTTGGATTCTTGACTTTTCATGAGCAGAAATGCTGTTTTAGTGCTTCTGAGCAAATGAACTCAAAACAAGCCTAGAAGTGCTTTAAGCGTTGTTTCTCAGCGAGAGAAAGCTTTTCATGCAGTTTCAAAGCAGAATGAGCCTTTTCAGTGTGTTTCTAGTTCTGGACACAAAAAGTCATATTAGAGCTCAAAAGCACAAATTGCTTAGTTCTTGACTTTTCATGAAGAAATGCTGTTTTAGTGCTTCTGAGCAAATGAACTCAAAACAAGCCTAGAAGTGCTTTAAGCGTTGTTTCTCAGCGAGAGAAAGCTTTTCATGCAGTTTCAAAGCAGAATGAGCCTTTTCAGTGTGTTTCTAGTTCTGGACACAAAAAGTCATATTAGAGCTCAAAAGCACAAATTGCTTAGTTCTTGACTTTTCATGAGCAGAAATGCTGTTTTAGTGCTTCTGAGCAAATGAACTCAAAACAAGCCTAGAAGTGCTTTAAGCGTTGTTTCTCTCAGCGAGAGAAAGCTTTTCATGCAGTTTCAAAGCAGAATGAGCCTTTTCAGTGTGTTTCTAGTTCTGGACACAAAAAGTCATATTAGAGCTCAAAAAGCACAAATTGCTTAGTTCTTGACTTTTCATGAGCAGAAATGCTGTTTTAGTGCTTCTGAGCAAATGAACTCAAAACAAGCCTAGAAGTGCTTTAAGCGTTGTTTCTCAGCGAGAAAGCTTTTCATGCAGTTTCAAAGCAGAATGAGCCTTTTCAGTGTGTTTCTAGTTCTGGACACAAAAAGTCATATTAGAGCTCAAAAGCACAAATTGCTTAGTTCTTGACTTTTCATGAGCAGAAATGCTGTTTTAGTGCTTCTGAGCAAATGAACTCAAAACAAGCCTAGAAGTGCTTTAAGCGTTGTTTCTCAGCGAGAAAGCTTTTCATGCAGTTTCAAAGCAGAATGAGCCTTTTCAGTGTGTTTCTAGTTCTGGACACAAAAAGTCATATTAGAGCTCAAAAGCACAAATTGCTTAGTTCTTGACTTTTCATGAGCAGAAATGCTGTTTTAGTGCTTCTGAGCAAATGAACTCAAAACAAGCCTAGAAGTGCTTTAAACGTTGTTTCTCAGCGAGAGAAAGCTTTTTCATGCAGTTTCAAAGCAGAATGAGCCTTTTCAGTGTGTTTCTAGTTCTGGACACAAAAAGTCATATTAGAGCTCAAAAAGCACAAATTGCTTAGTTCTTGACTTTTCATGAGCAGAAATGCTGTTTTAGTGCTTCTGAGCAAATGAACTCAAAACAAGCCTAGAAGTGCTTTAAGCGTTGTTTCTCAGCGAGAGAAGCTTTTCATGCAGTTTCAAAGCAGAATGAGCCTTTTCAGTGTGTTTCTAGTTCTGGACACAAAAAGTCATATTAGAGCTCAAAAGCACAAATTGCTTAGTTCTTGACTTTTCATGAGCAGAAATGCTGTTTTAGTGCTTCTGAGCAAATGAACTCAAAACAAGCCTAGAAGTGCTTTAAGCGCGTTGTTTCTCAGCGAGAAAGCTTTTCATGCAGTTTCAAAGCAGAATGAGCCTTTTCAGTGTGTTTCTAGTTCTGGACACAAAAAGTCATATTAGAGCTCAAAAAGCACAAATTGCTTAGTTCTTGACTTTTCATGAGCAGAAATGCTGTTTTAGTGCTTCTGAGCAAATGAACTCAAAACAAGCCTAGAAGTGCTTTAAAGCGTTGTTTCTCAGCGAGAGAAAGCTTTTCATGCAGTTTCAAAGCAGAATGAGCCTTTTCAGTGTGTTTCTAGTTCTGGACACAAAAAGTCATATTAGAGCTCAAAAGCACAATTTGCTTAGTTCTTGACTTTTCATGAGCAGAAATGCTGTTTTAGTGCTTCTGAGCAAATGAACTCAAAACAAGCCTAGAAGTGCTTTAAACGTTGTTTCTCAGCGAGAGAAAGCTTTTTCATGCAGTTTCAAAGCAGAATGAGCCTTTTCAGTGTGTTTCTAGTTCTGGACACAAAAAGTCATATTAGAGCTCAAAAAGCACAAATTGCTTAGTTCTTGACTTTTCATGAGCAGAAATGCTGTTTTAGTGCTTCTGAGCAAATGAACTCAAAACAAGCCTAGAAGTGCTTTAAGCGTTGTTTCTCAGCGAGAAAGCTTTTCATGCAGTTTCAAAGCAGAATGAGCCTTTTCAGTGTGTTTCTAGTTCTGGACACAAAAAGTCATATTAGAGCTCAAAAAGCACAAATTGCTTAGTTCTTGACTTTTCATGAGCAGAAATGCTGTTTTAGTGCTTCTGAGCAAATGAACTCAAAACAAGCCTAGAAGTGCTTTAAGCGTTGTTTCTCAGCGAGAGAAAGCTTTTCATGCAGTTTCAAAGCAGAATGAGCCTTTTCAGTGTGTTTCTAGTTCTGGACACAAAAAGTCATATTAGAGCTCAAAAGCACAAATTGCTTAGTTCTTGACTTTTCATGAGCAGAAATGCTGTTTTAGTGCTTCTGAGCAAATGAACTCAAAACAAGCCTAGAAGTGCTTTAAGCGTTGTTTCTCAGCAGAGAAAAGCTTTTCATGCAGTTTCAAAGCAGAATGAGCCTTTTCAGTGTGTTTCTAGTTCTGGACACAAAAAGTCATATTAGAGCTCAAAAAGCACAAATTGCTTAGTTCTTGACTTTTCATGAGCAGAAATGCTGTTTTAGTGCTTCTGAGCAAATGAACTCAAAACAAGCCTAGAAGTGCTTTAAGCGTTGTTTCTCAGCGAGAGAAAGCTTTTCATGCAGTTTCAAAGCAGAATGAGCCTTTTCAGTGTGTTTCTAGTTCTGGACACAAAAAGTCATATTAGAGCTCAAAAAGCACAAATTGCTTAGTTCTTGACTTTTCATGAGCAGAAATGCTGTTTTAGTGCTTCTGAGCAAATGAACTCAAAACAAGCCTAGAAGTGCTTTAAGCGTTGTTTCTCAGCGAGAAAGCTTTTTCATGCAGTTTCAAAGCAGAATGAGCCTTTTCAGTGTGTTTCTAGTTCTGGACACAAAAAGTCATATTAGAGCTCAAAAAGCACAAATTGCTTAGTTCTTGACTTTTCATGAGCAGAAATGCTGTTTTAGTGCTTCTGAGCAAATGAACTCAAAACAAGCCTAGAAGTGCTTTAAGCGTTGTTTCTCAGCGAGAGAAAGCTTTTCATGCAGTTTCAAAGCAGAATGAGCCTTTTCAGTGTGTTTCTAGTTCTGGACACAAAAAGTCATATTAGAGCTCAAAAGCACAAATTGCTTAGTTCTTGACTTTTCATGAGCAGAAATGCTGTTTTAGTGCTTCTGAGCAAATGAACTCAAAACAAGCCTAGAAGTGCTTTAAGCGTTGTTTCTCAGCGAGAAAGCTTTTCATGCAGTTTCAAAGCAGAATGAGCCTTTTCAGTGTGTTTCTAGTTCTGGACACAAAAAGTCATATTAGAGCTCAAAAAGCACAAATTGCTTAGTTCTTGACTTTTCATGAGCAGAAATGCTGTTTTAGTGCTTCTGAGCAAATGAACTCAAAACAAGCCTAGAAGTGCTTTAAGCGTTGTTTCTCAGCGAGAGAAAGCTTTTTCATGCAGTTTCAAAGCAGAATGAGCCTTTTCAGTGTGTTTCTAGTTCTGGACACAAAAAGTCATATTAGAGCTCAAAAAGCACAAATTGCTTAGTTCTTGACTTTTCATGAGCAGAAATGCTGTTTTAGTGCTTCTGAGCAAATGAACTCAAAACAAGCCTAGAAGTGCTTTAAGCGTTGTTTCTCAGCGAGAGAAAGCTTTTCATGCAGTTTCAAAGCAGAATGAGCCTTTTCAGTGTGTTTCTAGTTCTGGACACAAAAAGTCATATTAGAGCTCAAAAGCACAAATTGCTTAGTTCTTGACTTTTCATGAGCAGAAATGCTGTTTTAGTGCTTCTGAGCAAATGAACTCAAAACAAGCCTAGAAGTGCTTTAAGCGTTGTTTCTCAGCGAGAAAGCTTTTTCATGCAGTTTCAAAGCAGAATGAGCCTTTTCAGTGTGTTTCTAGTTCTGGACACAAAAAGTCATATTAGAGCTCAAAAAGCACAAATTGCTTAGTTCTTGACTTTTCATGAGCAGAAATGCTGTTTTAGTGCTTCTGAGCAAATGAACTCAAAACAAGCCTAGAAGTGCTTTAAGCGTTGTTTCTCAGCGAGAAAGCTTTTCATGCAGTTTCAAAGCAGAATGAGCCTTTTCAGTGTGTTTCTAGTTCTGGACACAAAAAGTCATATTAGAGCTCAAAAGCACAAATTGCTTAGTTCTTGACTTTTCATGAGCAGAAATGCTGTTTTAGTGCTTCTGAGCAAATGAACTCAAAACAAGCCTAGAAGTGCTTTAAAGCGTTGTTTCTCAGCGAGAAAGCTTTTCATGCAGTTTCAAAGCAGAATGAGCCTTTTCAGTGTGTTTCTAGTTCTGGACACAAAAAGTCATATTAGAGCTCAAAAGCACAAATTGCTTAGTTCTTGACTTTTCATGAGCAGAAATGCTGTTTTAGTGCTTCTGAGCAAATGAACTCAAAACAAGCCTAGAAGTGCTTTAAGCGTTGTTTCTCAGCGAGAAAGCTTTTCATGCAGTTTCAAAGCAGAATGAGCCTTTTCAGTGTGTTTCTAGTTCTGGACACAAAAAGTCATATTAGAGCTCAAAAAGCACAAATTGCTTAGTTCTTGACTTTTCATGAGCAGAAATGCTGTTTTAGTGCTTCTGAGCAAATGAACTCAAAACAAGCCTAGAAGTGCTTTAAGCGTTGTTTCTCAGCGAGAGAAAGCTTTTCATGCAGTTTCAAAGCAGAATGAGCCTTTTCAGTGTGTTTCTAGTTCTGGACACAAAAAGTCATATTAGAGCTCAAAAAGCACAAATTGCTTAGTTCTTGACTTTTCATGAGCAGAAATGCTGTTTTAGTGCTTCTGAGCAAATGAACTCAAAACAAGCCTAGAAGTGCTTTAAACGTTGTTTCTCAGCGAGAGAAAGCTTTTTCATGCAGTTTCAAAGCAGAATGAGCCTTTTCAGTGTGTTTCTAGTTCTGGACACAAAAAGTCATATTAGAGCTCAAAAGCACAAATTGCTTAGTTCTTGACTTTTCATGAGCAGAAATGCTGTTTTAGTGCTTCTGAGCAAATGAACTCAAAACAAGCCTAGAAGTGCTTTAAGCGTTGTTTCTCAGCGAGAAAGCTTTTCATGCAGTTTCAAAGCAGAATGAGCCTTTTCAGTGTGTTTCTAGTTCTGGACACAAAAAGTCATATTAGAGCTCAAAAGCACAAATTGCTTAGTTCTTGACTTTTCATGAGCAGAAATGCTGTTTTAGTGCTTCTGAGCAAATGAACTCAAAACAAGCCTAGAAGTGCTTTAAGCGTTGTTTCTCAGCGAGAGAAAGCTTTTTCATGCAGTTTCAAAGCAGAATGAGCCTTTTCAGTGTGTTTCTAGTTCTGGACACAAAAAGTCATATTAGAGCTCAAAAGCACAAATTGCTTAGTTCTTGACTTTTCATGAGCAGAAATGCTGTTTTAGTGCTTCTGAGCAAGAATTAACAATACAAACCTAGAAGTGTAGCACCACAAACATTTGTTTCTCAACCAGGAAAGCTTTTCATACAGTTTTTAAGCACAGAATGAAGCCTTTTCCAGTGTGTTTCTGATTCTGGACACAAAGTGTATTAGAGCTCAAAAGCACAAATTGCTTCTGTTCTTGGCTTTTCATGAGCCAGAAATGTATTTTGAGTGCTGAGCAAATGAACTCAAAACAAACCTAGAAGTGCTTTCAAACGTTGTTTCTCAGCGAGAAAAGCTTTTCATGCAGTTTCAAAGCAGAAATGGGACACCTCAGTGTGTTTCTGGTTCTGGACACAAAGAAGTCATAATGCTAGAGCTCAAAGAAAGCTTTGTTGCTTACATTCTTAAGCTTTTTAGCGAGCAGAAATACTTTGTTTTAGTGCTTCCAGGCAAATGAGAACTCAAGACTAAGCCTAGAAGTGCTTTAAACGATGTTTCTAAGCGAGAAAGCTTTTTCATGCAGTTTCAAAAGCAGAATGAGACCTTTTCAGTGTGTTTCTAGTTCTGGACACAAAAAGTCATATTAGAGCTCAAAAAGCACAAATTGCTTAGTTCTTGACTTTTCATGAGCAGAAATGCTGTTTTAGTGCTTCTGAGCAAATGAACTCAAAACAAGCCTAGAAGTGCTTTAAGCGTTGTTTCTCAGCGAGAGAAAGCTTTTCATGCAGTTTCAAAGCAGAATGAGCCTTTTCAGTGTGTTTCTAGTTCTGGACACAAAAAGTCATATTAGAGCTCAAAAGCACAAATTGCTTAGTTCTTGACTTTTCATGAGCAGAAATGCTGTTTTAGTGCTTCTGAGCAAATGAACTCAAAACAAGCCTAGAAGTGCTTTAAGCGTTGTTTCTCAGCGAGAGAAAGCTTTTCATGCAGTTTTCAAAGCAGAATGAGCCTTTTCAGTGTGTTTTTCTAGTTCTGGACACAAAAAGTCATATTAGAGCTCAAAAGCACAAATTGCTTAGTTCTTGACTTTTCATGAGCAGAAATGCTGTTTTAGTGCTTCTGAGCAAATGAACTCAAAACAAGCCTAGAAGTGCTTTAAGCGTTGTTTCTCAGCGAGAAAGCTTTTTCATGCAGTTTCAAAGCAGAATGAGCCTTTTCAGTGTGTTTCTAGTTCTGGACACAAAAAGTCATATTAGAGCTCAAAAAGCACAAATTGCTTAGTTCTTGACTTTTCATGAGCAGAAATGCTGTTTTAGTGCTTCTGAGCAAATGAACTCAAAACAAGCCTAGAAGTGCTTTAAAGCGTTGTTTCTCAGCGAGAGAAAGCTTTTCATGCAGTTTCAAAGCAGAATGAGCCTTTTCAGTGTGTTTCTAGTTCTGGACACAAAAAGTCATATTAGAGCTCAAAAAGCACAAATTGCTTAGTTCTTGACTTTTCATGAGCAGAAATGCTGTTTTAGTGCTTCTGAGCAAATGAACTCAAAACAAGCCTAGAAGTGCTTTAAACGTTGTTTCTCAGCGAGAGAAAGCTTTTTCATGCAGTTTCAAAGCAGAATGAGCCTTTTCAGTGTGTTTCTAGTTCTGGACACAAAAAGTCATATTAGAGCTCAAAAAGCACAAATTGCTTAGTTCTTGACTTTTCATGAGCAGAAATGCTGTTTTAGTGCTTCTGAGCAAATGAACTCAAAACAAGCCTAGAAGTGCTTTAAGCGTTGTTTCTCAGCGAGAGAAAGCTTTTCATGCAGTTCAAAGCAGAATGAGCCTTTTCAGTGTGTTTCTAGTTCTGGACACAAAAAGTCATATTAGAGCTCAAAAAGCACAAATTGCTTAGTTCTTGACTTTTCATGAGCAGAAATGCTGTTTTAGTGCTTCTGAGCAAATGAACTCAAAACAAGCCTAGAAGTGCTTTAAGCGTTGTTTCTCAGCGAGAAAAGCTTTTCATGCAGTTTCAAAGCAGAATGAGCCTTTTCAGTGTGTTTCTAGTTCTGGACACAAAAAGTCATATTAGAGCTCAAAAGCACAAATTGCTTAGTTCTTGACTTTTCATGAGCAGAAATGCTGTTTTAGTGCTTCTGAGCAAATGAACTCAAAACAAGCCTAGAAGTGCTTTAAGCGTTGTTTCTCAGCGAGAAAGCTTTTCATGCAGTTTCAAAGCAGAATGAGCCTTTTCAGTGTGTTTCTAGTTCTGGACACAAAAAGTCATATTAGAGCTCAAAAGCACAAATTGCTTAGTTCTTGACTTTTCATGAGCAGAAATGCTGTTTTAGTGCTTCTGAGCAAATGAACTCAAAACAAGCCTAGAAGTGCTTTAAGCGTTGTTTCTCAGCGAGAAAGCTTTTCATGCAGTTTCAAAGCAGAATGAGCCTTTTCAGTGTGTTTCTAGTTCTGGACACAAAAAGTCATATTAGAGCTCAAAAGCACAAATTGCTTAGTTCTTGACTTTTCATGAGCAGAAATGCTGTTTTAGTGCTTCTGAGCAAATGAACTCAAAACAAGCCTAGAAGTGCTTAAGCGTTGTTTCTCAGCGAGAGAAAGCTTTTCATGCAGTTTCAAAGCAGAATGAGCCTTTTCAGTGTGTTTCTAGTTCTGGACACAAAAAGTCATATTAGAGCTCAAAAGCACAAATTGCTTAGTTCTTGACTTTTCATGAGCAGAAATGCTGTTTTAGTGCTTCTGAGCAAATGAACTCAAAACAAGCCTAGAAGTGCTTTAAGCGTTGTTTCTCAGCGAGAGAAAGCTTTTCATGCAGTTTCAAAGCAGAATGAGCCTTTTCAGTGTGTTTCTAGTTCTGGACACAAAAAGTCATATTAGAGCTCAAAAAGCACAAATTGCTTAGTTCTTGACTTTTCATGAGCAGAAATGCTGTTTTAGTGCTTCTGAGCAAATGAACTCAAAACAAGCCTAGAAGTGCTTTAAGCGTTGTTTCTCAGCGAGAGAAAGCTTTTCATGCAGTTTCAAAGCAGAATGAGCCTTTTCAGTGTGTTTCTAGTTCTGGACACAAAAAGTCATATTAGAGCTCAAAAAGCACAAATTGCTTAGTTCTTGACTTTTCATGAGCAGAAATGCTGTTTTAGTGCTTCTGAGCAAATGAACTCAAAACAAGCCTAGAAGTGCTTTAAGCGTTGTTTCTCAGCGAGAGAAAGCTTTTCATGCAGTTTCAAAGCAGAATGAGCCTTTTCAGTGTGTTTCTAGTTCTGGACACAAAAAGTCATATTAGAGCTCAAAAGCACAAATTGCTTAGTTCTTGACTTTTCATGAGCAGAAATGCTGTTTTAGTGCTTCTGAGCAAATGAACTCAAAACAAGCCTAGAAGTGCTTTAAGCGTTGTTTCTCAGCGAGAGAAAGCTTTTCATGCAGTTTCAAAGCAGAATGAGCCTTTTCAGTGTGTTTCTAGTTCTGGACACAAAAAGTCATATTAGAGCTCAAAAAGCACAAATTGCTTAGTTCTTGACTTTTCATGAGCAGAAATGCTGTTTTAGTGCTTCTGAGCAAATGAACTCAAAACAAGCCTAGAAGTGCTTTAAACGTTGTTTCTCAGCGAGAGAAAGCTTTTCATGCAGTTTCAAAGCAGAATGAGCCTTTTCAGTGTGTTTCTAGTTCTGGACACAAAAAGTCATATTAGAGCTCAAAAGCACAAATTGCTTAGTTCTTGACTTTTCATGAGCAGAAATGCTGTTTTAGTGCTTCTGAGCAAATGAACTCAAAACAAGCCTAGAAGTGCTTTAAGCGTTGTTTCTCAGCGAGAGAAAGCTTTTTCATGCAGTTTCAAAGCAGAATGAGCCTTTTCAGTGTGTTTCTAGTTCTGGACACAAAAAGTCATATTAGAGCTCAAAAGCACAAATTGCTTAGTTCTTGACTTTTCATGAGCAGAAATGCTGTTTTAGTGCTTCTGAGCAAATGAACTCAAAACAAGCCTAGAAGTGCTTTAAGCGTTGTTTCTCAGCGAGAGAAAGCTTTTCATGCAGTTTCAAAGCAGAATGAGCCTTTTCAGTGTGTTTCTAGTTCTGGACACAAAAAGTCATATTAGAGCTAAAAAAGCACAAATTTGCTAGTTCTTGACTTTTCATGAGCAGAAATGCTGTTTTAGTGCTTCTGAGCAAATGAACTCAAAACAAGCCTAGAAGTGCTTTAAGCGTTGTTTCTCTCAGAGAAAGCTTTTCATGCAGTTTCAAAGCAGAATGAGCCTTTTCAGTGTGTTTCTAGTTCTGGACACAAAAAGTCATATTAGAGCTCAAAAAGCACAAATTGCTTAGTTCTTGACTTTTCATGAGCAGAAATGCTGTTTTAGTGCTTCTGAGCAAATGAACTCAAAACAAGCCTAGAAGTGCTTTTAAGCGTTGTTTCTCAGCGAGAAAGCTTTTCATGCAGTTTCAAAGCAGAATGAGCCTTTTCAGTGTGTTTCTAGTTCTGGACACAAAAAGTCATATTAGAGCTCAAAAGCACAAATTGCTTAGTTCTTGACTTTTCATGAGCAGAAATGCTGTTTTAGTGCTTCTGAGCAAATGAACTCAAAACAAGCCTAGAAGTGCTTTAAGCGTTGTTTCTCAGCGAGAAAGCTTTTCATGCAGTTTCAAAGCAGAATGAGCCTTTTCAGTGTGTTTCTAGTTCTGGACACAAAAAGTCATATTAGAGCTCAAAAGCACAAATTGCTTAGTTCTTGACTTTTCATGAGCAGAAATGCTGTTTTAGTGCTTCTGAGCAAATGAACTCAAAACAAGCCTAGAAGTGCTTTAAGCGTTGTTTCTCAGCGAGAAAGCTTTTCATGCAGTTTCAAAGCAGAATGAGCCTTTTCAGTGTGTTTCTAGTTCTGGACACAAAAAGTCATATTAGAGCTCAAAAGCACAAATTGCTTAGTTCTTGACTTTTCATGAGCAGAAATGCTGTTTTAGTGCTTCTGAGCAAATGAACTCAAAACAAGCCTAGAAGTGCTTTAAGCGTTGTTTCTCAGCGAGAGAAAGCTTTTCATGCAGTTTCAAAGCAGAATGAGCCTTTTCAGTGTGTTTCTAGTTCTGGACACAAAAAGTCATATTAGAGCTCAAAAAGCACAAATTGCTTAGTTCTTGACTTTTCATGAGCAGAAATGCTGTTTTAGTGCTTCTGAGCAAATGAACTCAAAACAAGCCTAGAAGTGCTTTAAGCGTTGTTTCTCAGCGAGAGAAAGCTTTTCATGCAGTTTCAAAGCAGAATGAGCCTTTTCAGTGTGTTTCTAGTTCTGGACACAAAAAGTCATATTAGAGCTCAAAAAAAAGCAAATTGCTTAGTTCTTGACTTTTCATGAGCAGAAATGCTGTTTTAGTGCTTCTGAGCAAATGAACTCAAAACAAGCCTAGAAGTGCTTTAAGCGTTGTTTCTCAGCGAGAGAAAGCTTTTCATGCAGTTTCAAAGCAGAATGAGCCTTTTCAGTGTGTTTCTAGTTCTGGACACAAAAAGTCATATTAGAGCTCAAAAAGCACAAATTGCTTAGTTCTTGACTTTTCATGAGCAGAAATGCTGTTTTAGTGCTTCTGAGCAAATGAACTCAAAACAAGCCTAGAAGTGCTTTAAGCGTTGTTTCTCAGCGAGAAAGAAAGCTTTTCATGCAGTTTCAAAGCAGAATGAGCCTTTTCAGTGTGTTTCTAGTTCTGGACACAAAAAGTCATATTAGAGCTCAAAAAGCACAAATTGCTTAGTTCTTGACTTTTCATGAGCAGAAATGCTGTTTTAGTGCTTCTGAGCAAATGAACTCAAAACAAGCCTAGAAGTGCTTTAAAGCGTTGTTTCTCAGCGAGAGAAAGCTTTTCATGCAGTTTCAAAGCAGAATGAGCCTTTTCAGTGTGTTTCTAGTTCTGGACACAAAAAGTCATATTAGAGCTCAAAAGCACAAATTGCTTAGTTCTTGACTTTTCATGAGCAGAAATGCTGTTTTAGTGCTTCTGAGCAAATGAACTCAAAACAAGCCTAGAAGTGCTTTAAGCGTTGTTTCTCAGCGAGAGAAAGCTTTTCATGCAGTTTCAAAGCAGAATGAGCCTTTTCAGTGTGTTTCTAGTTCTGGACACAAAAAGTCATATTAGAGCTCAAAAAGCACAATTGCTTAGTTCTTGACTTTTCATGAGCAGAAATGCTGTTTTAGTGCTTCTGAGCAAATGAACTCAAAACAAGCCTAGAAGTGCTTTAAGCGTTGTTTCTCAGCGAGAAAGCTTTTCATGCAGTTTCAAAGCAGAATGAGCCTTTTCAGTGTGTTTCTAGTTCTGGACACAAAAAGTCATATTAGAGCTCAAAAGCACAAATTGCTTAGTTCTTGACTTTTCATGAGCAGAAATGCTGTTTTAGTGCTTCTGAGCAAATGAACTCAAAACAAGCCTAGAAGTGCTTTAAGCGTTGTTTCTCAGCGAGAGAAAGCTTTTCATGCAGTTTCAAAGCAGAATGAGCCTTTTCAGTGTGTTTCTAGTTCTGGACACAAAAAGTCATATTAGAGCTCAAAAGCACAAATTGCTTAGTTCTTGACTTTTCATGAGCAGAAATGCTGTTTTAGTGCTTCTGAGCAAATGAACTCAAAACAAGCCTAGAAGTGCTTTAAGCGTTGTTTCTCAGCGAGAGAAAGCTTTTTCATGCAGTTTCAAAGCAGAATGAGCCTTTTCAGTGTGTTTCTAGTTCTGGACACAAAAAGTCATATTAGAGCTCAAAAGCACAAATTGCTTAGTTCTTGACTTTTCATGAGCAGAAATGCTGTTTTAGTGCTTCTGAGCAAATGAACTCAAAACAAGCCTAGAAGTGCTTTAAGCGTTGTTTCTCAGCGAGAGAAAGCTTTTCATGCAGTTTCAAAGCAGAATGAGCCTTTTCAGTGTGTTTCTAGTTCTGGACACAAAAAGTCATATTAGAGCTCAAAAGCACAAATTGCTTAGTTCTTGACTTTTCATGAGCAGAAATGCTGTTTTAGTGCTTCTGAGCAAATGAACTCAAAACAAGCCTAGAAGTGCTTTAAGCGTTGTTTCTCAGCGAGAGAAAGCTTTTTCATGCAGTTTCAAAGCAGAATGAGCCTTTTCAGTGTGTTTCTAGTTCTGGACACAAAAGTCATTTAGAACTCAAAGCGCACAATTTGCTTAGTTCTTGACTTTTCATGAGCAGAAATGCTGTTTAGTGCTTCTGAGCAAATGAACTCAAAACAAGCCTAGAAGTGCTTTAACGTTGTTTCTCAGCGAGAGAAAACTTTTCATGCAGTTTCAAGCGGGAATGAGCCTTTTCAGTGTGTTTTCTAGTTCTGGACACAAAAGTCATATTAGAGCTCCAAAAGCTGGAATTAACAGTTCTTGACTTTTCATGAGCAGAAATGCTGTTTAATTAGCCTACAGGCAAATGAACTCAAGAAACAAGCCTGAAAGCTTTAAGCGTTGTTTTCTCAGCTGAGAGAAAGCCCTTTCATGCAGTTTCAGCAGAATGAGCCTTTTCGGTGTGTTTCTAGTTCTGGACACAAAAAGTCATGTGGGGCTCAAAAGCACAAATTGCTTAGTTCTTGACTTTTCATGAGCAGAAATGCTGTTTTAGTGCTTCTGAGCAAATGAACTCAAAACAAGCCTAGAAGTGCTTTAAAGCGTTGTTTCTCCAGCGAGAGAAAGCTTTTCATGCAGTTTCAGAAAGCAGAATGGGCCTTTTCAGTGTGTTTCTAGTTCTGGACACAAAAAGTCATATTAGAGCTCAAAAAGCACAAATTGCTTAGTTCTTGACTTTTCATGAGCAGAAATGCTGTTTTTGCTTCTGAGGCAAATGAACTCAAAACAAGCCTAGAAGTGCTTTAAACGTTGTTTCTCAGCGAGAAAGCTTTTTCATGCAGTTTCAAAGCAGAATGGGCCTTTTCAGTGTGTTTCTAGTTCTGGACACAAAAAGTCATATTAGAGCTCAAAAGCACAAATTGCTTAGTTCTTGACTTTTCATGAGCAGAAATGCTGTTTTAGTGCTTCTGAGCAAATGAACTCAAAACAAGCCTAGAAGTGCTTTAAACGTTGTTTCTCAGCGAGAGAAAGCTTTTCATGCAGTTTCAAAGCAGAATGAGCCTTTTTTCAGTGTGTTTCTAGTTCTGGACACAAAAAGTCATATTAGAGCTCAAAAGCACAAATTGCTTAGTTCTTGACTTTTCATGAGCAGAAATGCTGTTTTAGTGCTTCTGAGCAAATGAACTCAAAACAAGCCTAGAAGTGCTTTAAGTTTCGTTGTTTTCTCAGCACAAAGTGAAAGCTTTTCATGCAGTTTCAAAGCAGCCTAGAATGAGCCTTTTCAGTGTGTTTCTAGTTCTGGACACAAAAAGTCATATTAGGCTCAAAAGCACAAATTGCTTAGTTCTTGACTTTTCATGAGCAGAAATGCTGTTTAGTGCTTCTGAGCAAATGAACTCAAAACAAGCCTAGAAGTGCTTTAAGCGTTGTTTCTCAGCGAGAGAAAGCTTTTTCATGCAGTTTCAAAGCAGAATGAGCCTTTTCAGTGTGTTTCTAGTTCTGGACACAAAAAGTCATATTAGAGGCTCAAAAAGCACAAATTGCTTAGTTCTTGACTTTTCATGAGCAGAAATGCTGTTTTAGTGCTTCTGAGCAAATGAACTCAAAACAAGCCTAGAAGTGCTTTAAACGTTGTTTCTCAGCGAGAGAAAGCTTTTTCATGCAGTTTCAAAGCAGAATGAGCCTTTTCAGTGTGTTTCTAGTTCTGGACACAAAAAGTCATATTAGAGCTCAAAAAGCACAATTTGCTTAGTTCTTGACTTTTCATGAGCAGAAATGCTGTTTTAGTGCTTCTGAGCAAATGAACTCAAAACAAGCCTAGAAGTGCTTTAAGCGTTGTTTCTCAGCGAGAAAGCTTTTCATGCAGTTTCAAAGCAGAATGAGCCTTTTCAGTGTGTTTCTAGTTCTGGACACAAAAAGTCATATTAGAGCTCAAAAAGCACAATTTGCTTAGTTCTTGACTTTTCATGAGCAGAAATGCTGTTTTAGTGCTTCTGAGCAAATGAACTTAAAACAAGCCTAGAAGTGCTTTAAGCGTTGTTTCTCAGCGAGAAAGCTTTTTCATGCAGTTTCAAAGCAGAATGAGCCTTTTCAGTGTGTTTCTAGTTCTGGACACAAAAAGTCATATTAGAGCTCAAAAAAGCACAATTTGCTTAGTTCTTGACTTTTCATGAGCAGAAATGCTGTTTAGTGCTTCTGAGCAAATGAACTCAAAACAAGCCTAGAAGTGCTTTAAACGTTGTTTCTCAGCGAGAAAGCTTTTTCATGCAGTTTCAAAGCAGAATGAGCCTTTTCAGTGTGTTTCTAGTTCTGGACACAAAAAGTCATATTAGAGCTCAAAACGCACAATTTGCTTAGTTCTTGACTTTTCATGAGCAGAAATGCTGTTTTAGTGCTTCTGAGCAAATGAACTTAAAACAAGCCTAGAAGTGCTTTAAGCGTTGTTTCTCAGCGAGAGAAAGCTTTTCATGCAGTTTCAAAGCAGAATGAGCCTTTTCAGTGTGTTTCTAGTTCTGGACACAAAAGTCATATTAGAGCTCAAAAGCACAATTTGCTTAGTTCTTGACTTTTCATGAGCAGAAATGCTGTTTTAGTGCTTCTGAGCAAATGAACTCAAAACAAGCCTAGAAGTGCTTTAAACGTTGTTTCTCAGCGAGAGAAAGCTTTTTCATGCAGTTTCAAAGCAGAATGAGCCTTTTCAGTGTGTTTCTAGTTTCTGGACACAAAAAGTCATATTAGAGCTCAAAAGCACAAATTGCTTAGTTCTTGACTTTTCATGAGCAGAAATGCTGTTTTAGTGCTTCTGAGCAAATTAACTCAAAACAAGCCTAGAAGTGCTTTAAGCGTTGTTTCTCAGCGAGAGAAAGCTTTTTCATGCAGTTTCAAAGCAGAATGAGCCTTTTCAGTGTGTTTCTAGTTCTGGACACAAAAAGTCATATTAGAGCTCAAAAGCACAAATTGCTTAGTTCTTGACTTTTCATGAGCAGAAATGCTGTTTTAGTGCTCCTGAGCAAATGAACTCAAAACAAGCCTAGAAGTGCTTTAAACGTTGTTTCTCAGAGAAAGCTTTTTCATGCAGTTTCAAAGCAGAATGAGCCTTTTCAGTGTGTTTCTAGTTCTGGACACAAAAAGTCATATTAGAGCTCAAAAGCACAATTTGCTTAGTTCTTGACTTTTCATGAGCAGAAATGCTGTTTTAGTGCTTCTGAGCAAATGAACTCAAAACAAGCCTAGAAGTGCTTTAAGCGTTGTTTCTCAGCGAGAGAAGCTTTTCATGCAGTTTCAAAAGCAGAATGAGCCTTTTCAGTGTGTTTCTAGTTCTGGACACAAAAGTCATATTAGAGCTCAAAAAAGCACAAATTGCTTAGTTCTTGACTTTTCATGAGCAGAAATGCTGTTTTAGTGCTTCTGAGCAAATGAACTCAAAACAAGCCTAGAAGTGCTTTAAACGTTGTTTCTCAGCGAGAGAAAGCTTTTCATGCAGTTTCAAAGCAGAATGAGCCTTTTCAGTGTGTTTCTAGTTCTGGACACAAAAAGTCATATTAGAGCTCAAAAGCACAAATTGCTTAGTTCTTGACTTTTCATGAGCAGAAATGCTGTTTTAGTGCTTCTGAGCAAATGAACTCAAAACAAGCCTAGAAGTGCTTTAAACGTTGTTTCTCAGCGAGAGAAAGCTTTTTCATGCAGTTTCAAAGCAGAATGAGCCTTTTCAGTGTGTTTCTAGTTCTGGACACAAAAAGTCATATTAGAGCTCAAAAGCACAAATTGCTTAGTTCTTGACTTTTCATGAGCAGAAATGCTGTTTTAGTACTTCTGAGCAAATGAACTCAAAACAAGCCTAGAAGTGCTTTAAACGTTGTTTCTCAGCGAGAAAGCTTTTTCATGCAGTTTCAAAGCAGAATGAGCCTTTTCAGTGTGTTTCTAGTTCTGGACACAAAAGTCATATTAGAGCTCAAAAGCACAATTTGCTTAGTTCTTGACTTTTCATGAGCAGAAATGCTGTTTTAGTGCTTCTGAGCAAATGAACTCAAAACAAGCCTAGAAGTGCTTTAAACGTTGTTTCTCAGCGAGAGAAAGCTTTTCATGCAGTTTCAAAGCAGAATGAGCCTTTTCAGTGTGTTTCTAGTTCTGGACACAAAAAGTCATATTAGAGCTCAAAAAAGCACAAATTGCTTAGTTCTTGACTTTTCATGAGCAGAAATGCTGTTTTAGTGCTTCTGAGCAAATGAACTCAAAACAAGCCTAGAAGTGCTTTAAGCGTTGTTTCTCAGCGAGAGAAAGCTTTTTCATGCAGTTTCAAAGCAGAATGAGCCTTTTCAGTGTGTTTCTAGTTCTGGACACAAAAAGTCATATTAGAGCTCAAAAAAGCACAAATTGCTTAGTTCTTGACTTTTCATGAGCAGAAATGCTGTTTTAGTGCTTCTGAGCAAATGAACTCAAAACAAGCCTAAAGTGCTTTAAACGTTGTTTCTCAGCGAGAAAGCTTTTCATGCAGTTTCAAAGCAGAATGAGCCTTTTCAGTGTGTTTCTAGTTCTGGACACAAAAAGTCATATTAGAGCTCAAAAGCACAATTTGCTTAGTTCTTGACTTTTCATGAGCAGAAATGCTGTTTTAGTGCTTCTGAGCAAATGAACTCAAAACAAGCCTAGAAGTGCTTTAAAGCGTTGTTTCTCAGCGAGAGAAAGCTTTTCATGCAGTTTCAAAGCAGAATGAGCCTTTTCAGTGTGTTTCTAGTTCTGGACACAAAAAGTCATATTAGAGCTCAAAAAGCACAATTTGCTTAGTTCTTGACTTTTCATGAGCAGAAATGCTGTTTAGTGCTTCTGAGCAAATGAACTCAAAACAAGCCTAGAAGTGCTTTAAGCGTTGTTTCTCAGCGAGAGAAAGCTTTTCATGCAGTTTCAAAGCAGAATGAGCCTTTTCAGTGTGTTTCTAGTTCTGGACACAAAAAGTCATATTAGAGCTCAAAAAGCACAAATTGCTTAGTTCTTGACTTTCATGAGCAGAAATGCTGTTTAGTGCTTCTGAGCAAATGAACTCAAAACAAGCCTAGAAGTGCTTTAAGCGTTGTTTCTCAGCGAGAGAAAGCTTTTTTCATGCAGTTTCAAAGCAGAATGAGCCTTTTCAGTGTGTTTCTAGTTCTGGACACAAAAGTCATATTAGAGCTCAAAAAGCACAATTTGCTTAGTTCTTGACTTTTCATGAGCAGAAATGCTGTTTTAGTGCTTCTGAGCAAATGAACTCAAAACAAGCCTAGAAGTGCTTTAAACGTTGTTTCTCAGTGAGAGAAAGCTTTTTCATGCAGTTTCAAAGCAGAATGAGCCTTTTCAGTGTGTTTCTAGTTCTGGACACAAAAAGTCATATTAGAGCTCAAAAGCACAAATTGCTTAGTTCTTGACTTTTCATGAGCAGAAATGCTGTTTTAGTGCTTCTGAGCAAATGAACTCAAAACAAGCCTAGAAGTGCTTTAAGCGTTGTTTCTCAGCGAGAGAAAGCTTTTCATGCAGTTTCAAAGCAGAATGAGCCTTTTCAGTGTGTTTCTAGTTCTGGACACAAAAAGTCATATTAGAGCTCAAAAAGCACAATTTGCTTAGTTCTTGACTTTTCATGAGCAGAAATGCTGTTTTAGTGCTTCTGAGCAAATGAACTCAAAACAAGCCTAGAAGTGCTTTAAGCGTTGTTTCTCAGCGAGGAAAGCTTTTCATGCAGTTTCAAAGCAGAATGAGCCTTTTCAGTGTGTTTCTAGTTCTGGACACAAAAAGTCATATTAGAGCTCAAAAGCACAATTTGCTTAGTTCTTGACTTTCATGAGCAGAAATGCTGTTTAGTGCTTCTGAGCAAATGAACTCAAAACAAGCCTAGAAGTGCTTTAAACGTTGTTTCTCAGAGAGAAAGCTTTTTTCATGCAGTTTTCAAAGCAGAATGAGCCTTTTCAGTGTGTTTCTAGTTCTGGACACAAAAAGTCATATTAGAGCTCAAAAAGCACAATTTGCTTAGTTCTTGACTTTTCATGAGCAGAAATGCTGTTTTAGTGCTTCTGAGCAAATGAACTCAAAACAAGCCTAGAAGTGCTTTAAACGTTGTTTCTCAGCGAGAGAAAGCTTTTTCATGCAGTTTCAAAGCAGAATGAGCCTTTTCAGTGTGTTTCTAGTTCTGGACACAAAAGTCATATTAGAGCTCAAAAAGCACAAATTGCTTAGTTCTTGACTTTTCATGAGCAGAAATGCTGTTTTAGTGCTTCTGAGCAAATGAACTCAAAACAAGCCTAGAAGTGCTTTAAACGTTGTTTCTCAGCGAGAAAGCTTTTCATGCAGTTTCAAAGCAGAATGAGCCTTTTCAGTGTGTTTCTAGTTCTGGACACAAAAAGTCATATTAGAGCTCAAAAGCACAATTTGCTTAGTTCTTGACTTTTCATGAGCAGAAATGCTGTTTTTAGTGCTTCTGAGCAAATGAACTCAAAACAAGCCTAGAAGTGCTTTAAGCGTTGTTTCTCAGCGAGAGAAAGCTTTTCATGCAGTTTCAAAGCAGAATGAGCCTTTTCAGTGTGTTTCTAGTTCTGGACACAAAAAGTCATATTAGAGCTCAAAAGCACAAATTGCTTAGTTCTTGACTTTTCATGAGCAGAAATGCTGTTTTAGTGCTTCTGAGCAAATGAACTCAAAACAAGCCTAGAAGTGCTTTAAACGTTGTTTCTCAGCGAGAGAAAGCTTTTCATGCAGTTTCAAAGCAGAATGAGCCTTTTCAGTGTGTTTCTAGTTCTGGACACAAAAAGTCATATTAGAGCTCAAAAGCACAATTTGCTTAGTTCTTGACTTTTCATGAGCAGAAATGCTGTTTTAGTGCTTCTGAGCAAATGAACTCAAAACAAGCCTAGAAGTGCTTTAAAGCGTTGTTTCTCAGCGAGAAAGCTTTTCATGCAGTTTCAAAGCAGAATGAGCCTTTTCAGTGTGTTTCTAGTTCTGGACACAAAAAGTCATATTAGAGCTCAAAAGCACAAATTGCTTAGTTCTTGACTTTTCATGAGCAGAAATGCTGTTTTAGTGCTTATGATCAAAAAAACTTAAAACAAGCCTAGAAGTGCTTTAAGCGTTGTTACTCGGTGAGACAAAGCTTTTTCATGCAGTTTCAAAGCAGAATGAGCCTTTTCAGTGTGTTTCTAGTTCTGGACACAAAAAGTCATATTAGAGCTCAAAAAGCACAAATTGCTTAGTTCTTGACTTTTCATGAGCAGAAATGCTGTTTTAGTGCTTCTGAGCAAATGAACTCAAAACAAGCCTAGAAGTGCTTTAAACGTTGTTTCTCAGCGAGAGAAAGCTTTTCATGCCGTTTCAAATCAGAATGAGCCTTTGCAGTGTATTTCTGGTTTTGGACACAAAAGTCATATTAGAGCTCAAAAGCACAATTTGCTTAGTTCTTGACTTTTCATGAGCAGAAATGCTGTTTTAGTGCTTCTGAGCAAATGAACTCAAAACAAGCCTAGAAGTGCTTTAAGCGTTGTTTCTCAAGCAAGAGAGAAAGCTTTTTCATGCAGTTTCAAAGCAGAATGAGCCTTTTCAGTGTGTTTCTAGTTCTGGACACAAAAAGTCATATTAGAGCTCAAAAAGCACAATTTGCTTAGTTCTTGACTTTTCATGAGCAGAAATGCTGTTTTAGTGCTTCTGAGCAAATGAACTCAAAACAAGCCTAGAAGTGCTTTAAGCGTTGTTTCTCAGCGAGAGAAAGCTTTTCATGCAGTTTCAAAGCAGAATGAGCCTTTTCAGTGTGTTTCTAGTTTCTGGACACAAAAAGTCATATTAGAGCTCAAAAGCACAATTTGCTTAGTTCTTGACTTTTCATGAGCAGAAATGCTGTTTTAGTGCTTCTGAGCAAATGAACTCAAAACAAGCCTAGAAGTGCTTTAAGCGTTGTTTCTCAGCGAGAGAAAGCTTTTCATGCAGTTTCAAAGCAGAATGAGCCTTTTCAGTGTGTTTCTAGTTCTGGACACAAAAAGTCATATTAGAGCTCAAAAAGCACAATTTGCTTAGTTCTTGACTTTTCATGAGCAGAAATGCTGTTTTAGTGCTTCTGAGCAAATGAACTCAAAACAAGCCTAGAAGTGCTTTAAGCGTTGTTTCTCAGCGAGAGAAAGCCTTTTCATGCAGTTTCAAAGCAGAATGAGCCTTTTCAGTGTGTTTCTAGTTCTGGACACAAAAAAGTCATATTAGAGCTCAAAAAGCACAAATTGCTTAGTTCTTGACTTTTCATGAGCAGAAATGCTGTTTTAGTGCTTCTGAGCAAATGAACTCAAAACAAACCTAGAAGTGCTTTAAACGTTGTTTCTCAGCGAGAGAAAGCTTTTCATGCAGTTTCAAAGCAGAATGAGCCTTTTCAGTGTGTTTCTAGTTCTGGACACAAAAAGTCATATTAGAGCTCAAAAGCACAATTTGCTTAGTTCTTGACTTTTCATGAGCAGAAATGCTGTTTTAGTGCTTCTGAGCAAATGAACTCAAAACAAGCCTAGAAGTGCTTTAAGCGTTGTTTCTCAGCGAGGAGAAAGCTTTTCATGCAGTTTCAAAGCAGAATGAGCCTTTTCAGTGTGTTTCTAGTTCTGGACACAAAAAGTCATATTAGAGCTCAAAAAGCACAAATTGCTTAGTTCTTGACTTTTCATGAGCAGAAATGCTGTTTTAGTGCTTCTGAGCAAATTAACTCCAAACAAGCCTAGAAGTGCTTTAAACGTTGTTTCTCAGCGAGAGAAAGCCTTTTCATGCAGTTTCAAAGCAGAATTAGCCTTTTCAGTGTGTTTCTAGTTCTGGACACAAAAAGTCATATTAGAGCTCAAAAGCACAATTTGCTTAGTTCTTGACTTTTCATGAGCAGAAATGCTGTTTTAGTGCTTCTGAGCAAATGAACTCAAAACAAGCCTAGAAGTGCTTTAAGCGTTGTTTTTCTCAGCGAGAAAGCTTTTTCATGCAGTTTCAAAGCAGAATGAGCCTTTTCAGTGTGTTTCTAGTTCTGGACACAAAAAGTCATATTAGAGCTCAAAAAGCACAATTTGCTTAGTTCTTGACTTTTCATGAGCAGAAATGCTGTTTTAGTGCTTCTGAGCAAATGAACTCAAAACAAGCCTAGAAGTGCTTTAGCGTTGTTTCTCAGCGAGAGAAAGCCTTTTCATGCAGTTTCATAGCAGAATGAGCCTTTTCAGTGTGTTTCTAGTTCTGGACACAAAAAGTCATATTAGAGCTCAAAAGCACAAATTGCTTAGTTCTTGACTTTTCATGAGCAGAAATGCTGTTTTAGTGCTTCTGAGCAAATGAACTCAAAACAAGCCTAGAAGTGCTTTAAACCTTGTTTCTCAGCGAGAGAAAGCCTTTTCATGCAGTTTCAAAGCAGAATGAGCCTTTTCAGTGTTTTTCTAGTTCTGGACACAAAAAGTCATATTAGAGCTCAAAAGCACAAATTGCTTAGTTCCTCTTCAGGAACTCGAGCTGCGTCACAAGCGCTTTGAGAGCGCCTTCAGCGTGCGCCGTTCTGAACCACGTGTAAAGTCTGCCCAATGGAAGGAGGCGTCATGGGCGAGATGGCGTCGCCGACCAGGAAGTATAAAGTGGCGCTCTGCGATGCGGCACCAGCTTTCTGCGTTCAGTAAAGCGCTACATGTTGTGTCTGTCTATTTATTGTCTGCTTAAAAAAGAATATATGGCTGATGATCAGAAATTAAGAGAAAATCTAAAGCGAAACACGCTGGTGTGCGTCGCGTTTCAAGCGGTGTGCTGATCCCTGCCCTCGTTATATCACGGGTGGGACACACACAGCTTGTGCGTGGCGTGCCTGGGAGGCGCACGCGGCGTCAGCCCTCGAGGGGACTGATTGTCGCATTGTTTGCAGCTACGCTGCGAACCTCCGCTCCGAGTCTCTCTTTCACGAGGAGACTTCACCAGCGTCCCCAGAAGTGCGGGACCGCTTCCGCGCGGGAGGCGGCAGCGCCGCGTCTGGGGATCGCAACTTCGATCTGGCGGAGGAGATGGAGGCGGGCTCGTCCCTTTCTCCGCCAGAGTCCGCCAGGTCGGCGCTCAATCCCGTGGGTCGAAGCCCGTACTCCGGCTTAGCCGGCCCGCGGGGAGGCGTCCACTCGCGCTCACTCTTCCTCCGAGGAGGTTGATGTTGGCGTGGTGGGCGATGCGCCGTTACTGCGCGCAATATGAGGAGCTCTTAGAGGTGGTAACTCGTGCGGTTGCCAAATTAAACATCGATTGGCCCGCCGGCGAATTGCTGAGCCTCAGAAATCTAAATTGGATGAAAGGTTTCTGAGAAGCGAAGCAGCCACCTCTGAGGCCAGGCCTTCCATTCTTCCCAGACCTCCACAGTGAGCTGTCGAGGTCCTGGGGAAGGCCGTACTCCGCTCGTGTTTTCTCCCCACGCTGCTAGTCATTCACGGTAATGTGGCGGGAGTCGCGAGTGCGGCTATAAGGCGATGCCCGGGTAGAGCAGTCTCTGGCTACCTATCTGTCCCCGGTGCGGCATCGTCTTTGAAGGCTCGACCTTACCATCAAGGCCGCTGAGAACAACGTCGGCTTTGATGGCTAAGAAATCTGTGGCAGCAGGATTGGCTGGGGCTTGCATGCACACTATGGCGGTGTTGCAGGCATACCAAGCCGACCTGCTGAAAAGAGATTGATGAGGAGAGGGGTCAGGTCGATGACATCATGGAACTGCGTCGGACGGCTGACCTCTGCCTCCAGCGTCACTAAGGAGACCGCCCGTGCTGTAGGCGGTCTATATCATCCCTTGTGGCGCGGAGAGGCATCTCTGGCTGACCCTGTCCGACATGAAAGAAGCGGGACAGGGTCTGCCTGCCTGGGCGCCCCCTGCAGCCTTCTGGCCTGTTCGGCGACTCCGTTAATGAGGTCGTCGATAGGTACCAGGAGGCCCGTAAACTGGCGGCGGCGTTCAGAGTTTCCTCCAGCGTCGATCTCAGGGGCATCGGGACGAGAGATGCCCCCACCGGCGTGCCGGCTCCTCATATAGGCATGTGCAAAAACAGAGCGTCGCCTCTCGTTCCCCCTAAAAAACAGCAGGGAAGCGAAGCGGCGCTCTGGGCGAGGGCTTCGGTCCTAAAGACCTGAGGGCCTTTTGGACAGGAAGTCCACGGCCAAGAAAGCCCTGATATGAGTGGCTCAGGGCTTCTGAGGCTGCCCCCTCCTGGGGAGGATCAGTTAATGCCGGGTCAGGCGGCACCCGTTCCTCCTCAGGGCCCTCGGGAGTAACTCCGCTGTCTCTGCCCTGCGTGCCAGAGTGCGGAGGCTTCAGCTGCGTTTCCCCAGCGGATTCACCCCGGTGCGTCACGCGGCGAGGGAGCGCTTCCCCTGCGAGGTCCGTTTACAGCTAGCCCGTTGTCTGCCTGCGGTCAACCGTTTCAGGCCACGGGTTACCTGTATCTCACACACCAGAGGTCAGCCTCGAGAGGCTGATTCCCTTAATAGAATTATTTAGCAGCGTGGAAACTTCTGCCAAATGTATCTCAATGGGTCATACTAACGATGAGAAAGGCTATCGAATTCAGTTCGGTTTTCCACCACCGACATTCAGAAGTCACACCGACAGTAGTCGGCCCCCAGCAGGCTCTGGTGATGGAACAGGAAGTGGATCCTGCTCAGGAAGGAGGCCATCGAGGTGGTCCCTCCTCATGCTGTGGAATCTGGGTTTTACAGCCGCTACTTCATTGTTCCAAGAAGGGCGGGGGTTGCGTCCTATCCTAGATCTGAGGTCTTGAACGCTCAGTCAGCAGACTGAAGTTCAAAATGCTTACCATCAAGCATGTGGTGACTCAAATCAGATCCGAGGACTGGTTTGTCAACATAGATCTGAAAGGCGCATACTTCCATATATCCATCCTTCCTCAACACAGGAAGTTTCTGAGGTTCGCTTTGGGCGTAGCATACCAATGCTCAGTACTTCCGTTCGGCCTAGCACTCTCACCCGCACATTTCACGAAGTGTATGGATGCAGCTCTGGCTCCACTGAGACTCCAGGGCATCCGCATACTCAATTATATCGACGATTGGTTGATATTAGCTCAATCAGAGCAGATGGCAGTTCAACATCGAGATGTTGTTCTGTCTCACATGGGGAGCTGGGTTTGAGACTGAGCGCCAAGAAGAGTGTATTGCGTCCCGCTCAGAGGACCACATACCTAGGCGTGGTGTGGGATTCGACCACAATGTGGGCACGCTTGTCTCCTGCCCGTGTGCAGTCAATCCTCATGTCAGTCGAGAGAGTCAGGGAAGGCCAGTCATTCACTGTCAAGCAGTATCAGAGACTGTTGGGCCTGATGGCAGCTCGTCAGCGTGATACCCTTTGGCCTGCTGTACATGAGACCCCTACAGTGGTGGCTCAGGACCAAGGGGTTCTCCCGAGAAACCCACTCCGCCAAGATCAAAGTGTCACGCCGTGCAGTTCGGGCCTTAGACTTGTGGAGGAAGCCTTGGTTCCTGAATCAGGGCCCAAGGTTAGGAGCTCTATGTCGCGGACCTCCCTTGCGACAGATGCATCCCTAACCGGTTGGGGCGCAGTATTGAGCAGGCGCCCGGCCCACGGTCTGTGGAGCGATCACCACCAGGGTGGCACATCAATCTGCTAGAGATGTTAGCGGTATTTCGTGCTTTGAAGCACTTTCTCCCAGACCTGAGAGGTCACCATGTGTTGGTGCACACCGACAACACAGCGGTGGTCTCTTACATCAACCACCAGGGAGGTCTGCGTTCGCGCCCCTTGAACAAGCTGGCGCGCAGATCCTTGTGTGGTCCCAGGGCAAAATCTGCTCGCTGAGAAGCGATCTACATCCTGGGCATCTCAATGCGAGGAGCCGACACCCTGTCGAGACAGGGGGTTGAGGCCGGGGAATGGATGCTTCACCCGGCGTGGTGAAGCAGATCTGGTCGAGATTTTACCAGGCAGAGGTGGACCTCTTTGCTTCTCGAGGAATGCACAATGTCCCCTCTGGTTCTCTCTAGTTCATCCAGCTCCTGGGACTGGATGCCATGTCTGAGCGTGGCCAAGGTGTCGCCTGTCGCATTTCCCCGATTGCCCTGCTCCCGGGGTTCTGGCGAGAAGTGCGCCAGGGCGGAGTCAGACTACTGTTGGTAGCCCGTTCTGGCCGGGCAGAGTATGGTTTGCGGACCTTATCGGCCTAGTAGGCGGTCATCCGTGGGAGATCCCCTGAGGCCGGATCTACTCTCTCAGGCGGGGAACAATAGTTCACCCTCGCCGGAGTTGTTGAAGCTGTGGGTGTGGCCCCTGAGGGGCACAACTCATAGCCTCTGGTCTTTCAGCTGAGGTTGTTGAGACCATCCTCCAATCCAGAGCTCCCTCTCACGAGGCGCGTATGCCAGGAGGTGGGAAATGTTCACTTCCTGGTGTGGAGATCGCCACTTAAACCCAGTTAACTGCCCAGTAGGTTCAGTGCTGGAGTTCCTTCAGGCGAGATTCTCCACGGGTTATCCCACTCCACCCTAAAGGTCTACGTGGCAGCTATATCTGCATATCATGACCCTATTGGTGGCCACTCAGTGGGTAAACACCCATTAGTTACACGATTCCTCCACGGTGTGCTGAGGCTGAGACCTCCAGTGCGGACCAGAATTCCCCCCTGGGATTTGGTTGTGGTGTTAGAGGCTCTGTGTAAGGCACCCTTGAGCCCCTCGAAGAGGTTCCTTACCGGTCTTATCTTTTAAGACAGCATTTCTCCTCGCCATCACCTCTCTGCGGAGGTGGGAGATCTGCAGGCCCTCTCAGTGGCCCCTACTCACCTGGACTTTGCCCCAGGCATGTCCAAGGCTTTTATACCCTGCAGTGGGTTATACACCTAAAGTGCCCTCTGTTACACCACAGCCGATCGTACTGCAGGCCTTCTGTCCTCCCCCCTTCCAGGATCCAGACCAGCGGAAGTTCAACTGCATGTGTCCAGTGCGAGCACTGGACACTTATGTCTTGCAGGACTGCGTCTCTGCGGAGAGTCGGACCAATTACTTATTTGTTTTGGTCCGACAAATGAGGGTGGCGCTGCCGCTAAGCGGACTGTTAGCAGGTGGATAGTTGAGGCTATCCACCTGGCCTATAAACCTCTGCACTCCCATGCCCTCTCGGGGTCAGGCGCACTCTACAAGAGGTATGGCGGCCTCTAAGGCCTATCTTAGCAGTGTCCCCTCGGGGACATCTGCAACCTTCTTGAGGTGGTCCACGCCCTCCACTTTTGCCGGTTTTATAACTTGGACATGAGGGCTGCTCCTGGCTCCTCTGTCCTTTCCTGATGGGTGGTCTGAGGACCCCTTTTCAGGCAGGGCCTTGGAATTATGGCGGCGTGGGCATCTCGTTCCCAAAGCGTTTGTGGCGCGGCTCGAGTTCCTGAAGAGGGCGTCTCAGGTTACGAATGTAACCATGGTTCCTCTAGAGAGCGAGGCGCTGCGTCCCGATGCCATACTTCCGCACCCCTGCGGCGCTTACTTCACTACGAGGCTGGTGCGGCATCATGAAAGCGTCACTTTATACTTCCTGGTCGGCGGCGTCATCTCGTCCATGGCGTCGCTCCCCTCCATTGGGCAGACTTTACGTGGTTCAGAGCGGCGCACGCGCTGGCGTTCCCAAAGCGTTTGTGGCGCGGCGTCTCGTTCTTGACCTTTCATGAGCAGAAATGCTGTTTTAGTGCTTCTGAGAAAATGAACTCAAAACAAGCCTAGAAGTGCATTAAGCGTTGTTTCTCAGCGAGAGAAAGCCTTTTCATGCAGTTTCAAAGCAGAATGAGCCTTTTCAGTGTGTTTCTAGTTCTGGACACAAAAAGTCATATTAGAGCTCAAAAAGCACAATTTGCTTAGTTCTTGACTTTTCATGAGCAGAAATGCTGTTTTAGTGCTTCTGAGCAAATGAACTCAAAACAAGCCTAGAAGTGCTTTAAGCGTTGTTTCTCAGCGAGAGAAAGCTTTTTCATGCAGTTTTTAAAGCAGAATGAGCCTTTTCAGTGTGTTTCTAGTTCTGGACACAAAAAGTCATATTAGAGCTCAAAAGCACAATTTGCTTAGTTCTTGACTTTTCATGAGCAGAAATGCTGTTTTAGTGCTTCTGAGCAAATGAACTCAAAACAAGCCTAGAAGTGCTTTAAGCGTTGTTTTCTGAGAGAAAGCTTTTTCATGCAGTTTCAAAGCAGAATGAGCCTTTTCAGTGTGTTTCTAGTTCTGGACACAAAAAGTCATATTAGAGCTCAAAAAGCACAATTTGCTTAGTTCTTGACTTTTCATGAGCAGAAATGCTGTTTTAGTGCTTCTGAGCAAATGAACTCAAAACAAGCCTAGAAGTGCTTTAAGCGTTGTTTCTCAGCGAAAGAAAGCTTTTTCATGCAGTTTCAAAGCAGAATGAGCCTTTTCAGTGTGTTTCTAGTTCTGGACACAAAAAGTCATATTAGAGCTCAAAAAGCACAAATTGCTTAGTTCTTGACTTTTCATGAGCAGAAATGCTGTTTTAGTGCTTCTGAGCAAATGAACTCAAAACAAGCCTAGAAGTGCTTTAAGCGTTGTTTCTCAGCGAGAGAAAGCTTTTCATGCAGTTTCAAAGCAGAATGAGCCTTTTCAGTGTGTTTCTAGTTCTGGACACAAAAGTCATATTAGAGCTCAAAAGCACAATTTGCTTAGTTCTTGACTTTTCATGAGCAGAAATGCTGTTTTAGTGCTTCTGAGCAAATGAACTCAAAACAAGCCTAGAAGTGCTTTAAGCGTTGTTTCTCAGCGAGAAAGCTTTTTCATGCAGTTTCAAAGCAGAATGAGCCTTTTCAGTGTGTTTCTAGTTCTGGACACAAAAAGTCATATTAGAGCTCAAAAGCACAATTTGCTTAGTTCTTGACTTTTCATGAGCAGAAATGCTGTTTTAGTGCTTCTGAGCAAATGAACTCAAAACAAGCCTAGAAGTGCTTTAAGCGTTGTTTCTCAGCGAGAGAAAGCCTTTTCATGCAGTTTCAAAGCAGAATGAGCCTTTTCAGTGTGTTTCTAGTTCTGGACACAAAAAGTCATATTAGAGCTCAAAAGCACAAATTGCTTAGTTCTTGACTTTTCATGAGCAGAAATGCTGTTTTAGTGCTTCTGAGCAAATGAACTCAAAACAAGCCTAGAAGTGCTTTAAACGTTGTTTCTCAGTTAGAGAAAGCCTTTTCATGCAGTTTCAAAGCAGAATGAGCCTTTTCAGTGTGTTTCTAGTTCTGGACACAAAAAGTCATATTAGAGCTCAAAAGCACAATTTGCTTAGTTCTTGACTTTTCATGAGCAGAAATGCTGTTTTAGTGCTTCTGAGCAAATGAACTCAAAACAAGCCTAGAAGTGCTTTAAAGCGTTGTTTCTCAGCGAGAGAAAGCTTTTCATGCAGTTTCAAAGCAGAATGAGCCTTTTCAGTGTGTTTCTAGTTCTGGACACAAAAAGTCATATTAGAGCTCAAAAAGCACAAATTGCTTAGTTCTTGACTTTTCATGAGCAGAAATGCTGTTTTAGTGCTTCTGAGCAAATGAACTCAAAACAAGCCTAGAAGTGCTTTAAAGCGTTGTTTCTCAGCGAGAGAAAGCTTTTTCATGCAGTTTCAAAGCAGAATGAGCCTTTTCAGTGTGTTTCTAGTTCTGGACACAAAAAGTCATATTAGAGCTCAAAAGCACAAATTGCTTAGTTCTTGACTTTTCATGAGCAGAAATGCTGTTTTAGTGCTTCTGAGCAAATGAACTCAAAACAAGCCTAGAAGTGCTTTAAAGCGTTGTTTCTCAGCGAGAGAAAGCTTTTCATGCAGTTTCAAAGCAGAATGAGCCTTTTCAGTGTGTTTCTAGTTCTGGACACAAAAAGTCATATTAGAGCTCAAAAGCACAAATTGCTTAGTTCTTGACTTTTCATGAGCAGAAATGCTGTTTTAGTGCTTCTGAGCAAATGAACTCAAAACAAGCCTAGAAGTGCTTTAAGCGTTGTTTCTCAGCGAGAAAGCTTTTCATGCAGTTTCAAAGCAGAATGAGCCTTTTCAGTGTGTTTCTAGTTCTGGACACAAAAAGTCATATTAGAGCTCAAAAGCACAATTTGCTTAGTTCTTGACTTTTCATGAGCAGAAATGCTGTTTTAGTGCTTCTGAGCAAATGAACTCAAAACAAGCCTAGAAGTGCTTTAAAGCGTTGTTTCTCAGCGAGAGAAAGCTTTTCATGCAGTTTCAAAGCAGAATGAGCCTTTTCAGTGTGTTTCTAGTTCTGGACACAAAAAGTCATATTAGAGCTCAAAAGCACAATTTGCTTAGTTCTTGACTTTTCATGAGCAGAAATGCAGTTTTAGTGCTTCTGAGCAAATGAACTCAAAACAAGCCTAGAAGTGCTTTAAGCGTTGTTTCTCAGCGAGAGAAAGCTTTTCATGCAGTTTCAAAGCAGAATGAGCCTTTTCAGTGTGTTTCTAGTTCTGGACACAAAAAGTCATATTAGAGCTCAAAAAGCACAAATTGCTTAGTTCTTGACTTTTCATGAGCAGAAATGCTGTTTTAGTGCTTCTGAGCAAATGAACTCAAAACAAGCCTAGAAGTGCTTTAAACGTTGTTTCTCAGCGAGAGAAAACCTTTTCATGCAGTTTCAAAGCAGAATGAGCCTTTTTAGTGTGTTTCTAGTTCTGGACACAAAAAGTCATATTAGAGCTCAAAAAGCACAAATTGCTTAGTTCTTGACTTTTCATGAGCAGAAATGCTGTTTTAGTGCTTCTGAGCAAATGAACTCAAAACAAGCCTAGAAGTGCTTTAAAACGTTGTTTCTCAGCGAGAGAAAGCCTTTTCATGCAGTTTCAAAGCAGAATGAGCCTTTTCAGTGTGTTTCTAGTTCTGGACACAAAAAGTCATATTAGAGCTCAAAACGCACAATTTGCTTAGTTCTTGACTTTTCATGAGCAGAAATGCAGTTTTAGTGCTTCTGAGCAAATGAACTCAA
This sequence comes from Puntigrus tetrazona, assembly GCF_018831695.1. Taxonomy (NCBI): domain Eukaryota; kingdom Metazoa; phylum Chordata; class Actinopteri; order Cypriniformes; family Cyprinidae; genus Puntigrus; species Puntigrus tetrazona. Next base: position 25,484 of record NW_025048273.1, on the reverse strand, counting down.
AACAAGCCTAGAAGTGCTTTAAACGTTGTTTCTCAGCGAGAGAAAGCTTTTCATGCAGTTTCAAAGCAGAATGAGCCTTTTCAGTGTGTTTCTAGTTCTGGACACAAAAAGTCATATTAGAGCTCAAAAAGCACAATTTGCTTAGTTCTTGACTTTTCATGAGCAGAAATGCTGTTTTAGTGCTTCTGAGCAAATGAACTCAAAACAAGCCTAGAAGTGCTTTAAGCGTTGTTTCTCAGCGAGAGAAAGCTTTTCATGCAGTTTCAAAGCAGAATGAGCCTTTTCAGTGTGTTTCTAGTTCTGGACACAAAAAGTCATATTAGAGCTCAAAAGCACAATTTGCTTAGTTCTTGACTTTTCATGAGCAGAAATGCTGTTTTAGTGCTTCTGAGCAAATGAACTCAAAACAAGCCTAGAAGTGCTTTAAGCGTTGTTTCTCAGCGAGAAAGCTTTTTCATGCAGTTTCAAAGCAGAATGAGCCTTTTCAGTGTGTTTCTAGTTCTGGACACAAAAAGTCATATTAGAGCTCAAAAGCACAATTTGCTTAGTTCTTGACTTTTCATGAGCAGAAATGCTGTTTTAGTGCTTCTGAGCAAATGAACTCAAAACAAGCCTAGAAGTGCTTTAAGCGTTGTTTCTCAGCGAGAAAGCCTTTTCATGCAGTTTCAAAGCAGAATGAGCCTTTTCAGTGTGTTTCTAGTTCTGGACACAAAAAGTCATATTAGAGCTCAAAAGCACAAATTGCTTAGTTCTTGACTTTTCATGAGCAGAAATGCTGTTTTAGTGCTTCTGAGCAAATGAACTCAAAACAAGCCTAGAAGTGCTTTAAGCGTTGTTTCTCAGCGAGAGAAAGCTTTTCATGCAGTTTCAAAGCAGAATGAGCCTTTTCAGTGTGTTTCTAGTTCTGGACACAAAAAGTCATATTAGAGCTCAAAAGCACAATTTGCTTAGTTCTTGACTTTTCATGAGCAGAAATGCTGTTTTAGTGCTTCTGAGCAAATGAACTCAAAACAAGCCTAGAAGTGCTTTAAGCGTGTTTCTCAGCGAGAGAAAGCTTTTCATGCAGTTTCAAAGCAGAATGAGCCTTTTCAGTGTGTTTCTAGTTCTGGACACAAAAAGTCATATTAGAGCTCAAAAGCACAAATTGCTTAGTTCTTGACTTTTCATGAGCAGAAATGCTGTTTTAGTGCTTCTGAGCAAATGAACTCAAAACAAGCCTAGAAGTGCTTTAAGCGTTGTTTCTCAGCGAGAGAAAGCTTTTCATGCAGTTTCAAAGCAGAATGAGCCTTTTCAGTGTGTTTCTAGTTCTGGACACAAAAAGTCATATTAGAGCTCAAAAAGCACAATTTGCTTAGTTCTTGACTTTTCATGAGCAGAAATGCTGTTTTAGTGCTTCTGAGCAAATGAACTTCAAAACAAGCCTAGAAGTGCTTTAAACGTTGTTTCTCAGCGAGAGAAAGCCTTTTCATGCAGTTTCATAGCAGAATGAGCCTTTTCAGTGTGTTTCTAGTTCTGGACACAAAAAGTCATATTAGAGCTCAAAAAGCACAAATTGCTTAGTTCTTGACTTTTCATGAGCAGAAATGCTGTTTTAGTACTTCTGAGCAAATGAACTCTAAACAAGCCTAGAAGTGCTTTAAGCGTTGTTTCTCAGCGAGAGAAAGCCTTTTCATGCAGTTTCAAAGCAGAATTAGCCTTTTCAGTGTGTTTCTAGTTCTGGACACAAAAAGTCATATTAGAGCTCAAAAAGCACAATTTGCTTAGTTCTTGACTTTTCATGACCAGAAATGCTGTTTTAGTGCTTCTGAGCAAATGAACTCAAAACAAGCCTAGAAGTGCTTTAAACGTTGTTTCTCAGCGAGAGAAAGCTTTTCATGCAGTTTCAAAACAGAATGAGCCTTTTCAGTGTGTTCTAGTTCTGGACACAAAAAGTCATATTAGAGCTCAAAAAGCACAATTTGCTTAGTTCTTGACTTTTCATGAGCAGAAATGCTGTTTTAGTGCTTCTGTGCAAATGAACTCAAAACAAGCCTAGAAGTGCTTTAAACGTTGTTTCTCAGCGAGAGAAAGCTTTTCATGCAGTTTCAAAGCAGAATGAGCCTTTTCAGTGTGTTTCTAGTTCTGGACACAAAAAGTCATATTAGAGCTCAAAAGCACAATTTGCTTAGTTCTTGACTTTTCATGAGCAGAAATGCTGTTTTAGTGCTTCTGAGCAAATGAACTCAAAACAAGCCTAGAAGTGCTTTAAACGTTGTTTCTCAGCGAGAGAAAGCCTTTTCATGCAGTTTCAAGCAGAATGAGCCTTTTCAGTGTGTTTCTAGTTCTGGACACAAAAAGTCATATTAGAGCTCAAAAGCACAAATTGCTTAGTTCTTGACTTCTCATGAGCAGAAATGCTGTTTTAGTGCTTCTGAGCAAATGAACTCAAAACAAACCTAGAAGTGCTTTAAGCGTTGTTTCTCAGCGAGAGAAAGCCTTTTCATGCAGTTTCAAAGCAGAATGAGCCTTTTCAGTGTGTTTCTAGTTCTGGACACAAAAGTCATATTAGAGCTCAAAAGCACAATTTGCTTAGTTCTTGACTTTTCATGAGCAGAAATGCTGTTTTAGTGCTTCTGAGCAAATGAACTCTAAACATGCCTAGAAGTGCTTTAAACGTTGTTTCTCAGTGAGAGAAAGCTTTTTCATGCAGTTTCAAAGTAGAATGAGCCTTTTCAGTGTGTTTATAGTTCTGGACACAAAAAGTCATATTAGAGCTCAAAAGCACAATTTGCTTAGTTCTTGACTTTTCATGAGCAGAAATGCTGTTTTAGTGCTTCTGAGCAAATGAACTCAAAACAAGCCTAGAAGTGCTTTAAGCGTTGTTTCTCAGCGAGAGAAAGCCTTTTCATGCAGTTTCAAAGCAGAATGAGCCTTTTCAGTGTGTTTATAGTTCTGGACACAAAAAGTCATATTAGAGCTCAAAAGCACAATTTGCTTAGTTCTTGACTTTTCATGAGCAGAAATGCTGTTTTAGTGCTTCTGAGCAAATGAACTCAAAACAAGCCTAGAAGTGCTTTAAACGTTGTTTCTCAGCGAGAAAGCTTTTCATGCAGTTTCAAAGCAGAATGAGCCTTTTCAGTGTGTTTCTAGTTCTGGACACAAAAAGTCATATTAGAGCTCAAAAGCACAATTTGCTTAGTTCTTGACTTTTCATGAGCAGAAATGCTGTTTTAGTGCTTCTGAGCAAATGAACTCAAAACAAGCCTAGAAGTGCTTTAAGCGTTGTTTCTCAGCGAGAGAAAGCCTTTTCATGCAGTTTCAAAGCAGAATGAGCCTTTTCAGTGTGTTTCTAGTTCTGGACACAAAAAGTCATATTAGAGCTCAAAAAGCACAAATTGCTTAGTTCTTGACTTTTCATGAGCAGAAATGCTGTTTTAGTGCTTCTGAGCAAATGAACTCAAAACAAACCTAGAAGTGCTTTAAGCGTTGTTTCTCAGCGAGAGAAAGCCTTTTCATGCAGTTTCAAAGCAGAATGAGCCCTTTTCAGTTGTGGACACAAAAAGTCATATTAGAGCTCAAAAGCACAATTTGCTTAGTTCTTGACTTTTCATGAGCAGAAATGCTGTTTTAGTGCTTCTGAGCAAATGAACTCAAAACAAGCCTAGAATTGCTTTAAACGTTGTTTCTCAGTGAGAGAAAGCTTTTTCATGCAGTTTCAAAGTAGAATGAGCCTTTTCAGTGTGTTTATAGTTCTGGACACAAAAAGTCATATTAGAGCTCAAAAGCACAATTTGCTTAGTTCTTGACTTTTCATGAGCAGAAATGCTGTTTTAGTGCTTCTGAGCAAATGAACTCAAAACAAGCCTAGAAGTGCTTTAAGCGTTGTTTCTCAGCGAGAGAAAGCCTTTTCATGCAGTTTCAAAGCAGAATGAGCCTTTTCAGTGTGTTTATAGTTCTGGACACAAAAAGTCATATTAGAGCTCAAAAGCACAATTTGCTTAGTTCTTGACTTTTCATGAGCAGAAATGCTGTTTTAGTGCTTCTGAGCAAATGAACTCAAAACAAGCCTAGAAGTGCTTTAAGCGTTGTTTCTCAGCGAGAGAAACTTTTTCATGCAGTTTCAAAGCAGAATGAGCCTTTTCAGTGTGTTTCTAGTTCTGGACACAAAAAGTCATATTAGAGCTCAAAAGCACAATTTGCTTAGTTCTTGACTTTTCATGAGCAGAAATGCTGTTTTAGTGCTTCTGAGCAAATGAACTCAAAACAAGCCTAGAAGTGCTTTAAGCGTTTGTTTCTCAGCGAGAAAGCTTTTCATGCAGTTTCAAAGCAGAATGAGCCTTTTCAGTGTGTTTCTAGTTCTGGACACAAAAAGTCATATTAGAGCTCAAAAGCACAAATTGCTTAGTTCTTGACTTTTCATGAGCAGAAATGCTGTTTTAGTGCTTCTGAGCAAATGAACTCAAAACAAGCCTAGAAGTGCTTTAAGCGTTGTTTCTCAGCGAGAAAGCTTTTCATGCAGTTTGAAAGCAGAATGAGCCTTTTCAGTGTGTTTCTAGTTCTGGACACAAAAAGTCATATTAGAGCTCAAAAAGCACAAATTGCTTAGTTCTTGACTTTTCATGAGCAGAAATGCTGTTTTAGTGCTTCTGAGCAAATGAACTCAAAACAAGCCTAGAAGTGCTTTAAACGTTGTTTCTCAGCGAGAGAAAGCCTTTTCATGCAGTTTCAAAGCAGAATGAGCCTTTTCAGTGTGTTTCTAGTTCTGGACACAAAAAGTCATATTAGAGCTCAAAAGAACAATTTGCTTAGTTCTTGACTTTTCATGACCAGAAATGCTGTTTTAGTGCTTCTGTGCAAATGAACTCAAAACAAGCCTAGAAGTGCTTTAAACGTTGTTTCTCAGCAAGACAAAGCTTTTTCATGCAGTTTCAAAGCAGAATGAGCCTAGTGTGTTTCTAGTTGTGGACACAAAAAGTCATATTAGAGCTCAAAAGCACAATTTGCTTAGTTCTTGACTTTTCATGAGCAGAAATGCTGTTTTAGTGCTTCTGAGCAAATGAACTCAAAACAAGCCTAGAAGTGCTTTAAGCGTTGTTTCTCAGCGAGACAAAGCTTTTCCATGCAGTTTCAAAGCAGAATGAGCCTATTCAGTTGTGGACACAAAAAGTCATATTAGAGCTCAAAAGCACAATTTGCTTAGTTCTTGACTTTTCATGACCAGAAATGCTGTTTTAGTGCTTCTGTGCAAATGAACTCAAAACAAGCCTAGAAGTGCTTTAAGCGTTGTTTTTCAGCGAGAAAGCTTTTTCATGCAGTTTCAAAGCAGAATGATCCTTTTCAGAGTGTTTCTAGTTCTGGACACAAAAAGTCATATTAGTGCTCAAAAAGCACAATTTGCTTAGTTCTTGACTTTTCATGAGCAGAAATGCTGTTTTAGTGCTTCTGAGCAAATGAACTCAAAACAAGCCTAGAAGTGCTTTAAGCGTTGTTTCTCAGCAGAGAGAAAGCCTTTTCATGCAGTTTCATAGCAGAATGAGCCTTTTCAGTGTGTTTCTAGTTCTGGACACAAAAAGTCATATTAGAGCTCAAAAAGCACAAATTGCTTAGTTCTTGACTTCTCATGAGCAGAAATGCTGTTTTAGTGCTTCTGAGCAAATGAACTCAAAACAAACCTAGAAGTGCTTTAAACCTTGTTTCTCAGCGAGAGAAAGCCTTTTCATGCAGTTTCAAAGCAGAATGAGCCTTTTCAGTGTGTTTCTAGTTCTGGACACAAAAAGTCATATTAGAGCTCAAAAAGCACAATTTGCTTAGTTCTTGACTTTTCATGAGCAGAAATGCTGTTTTAGTGCTTCTGAGAAAATGAACTCAAAACAAGCCTAGAAGTGCATTAAGCGTTGTTTCTCAGCGAGAAAGCCTTTTCATGCAGTTTCAAAGTAGAATGAGCCTTTTCAGTGTGTTTCTAGTTCTGGACACAAAAAGTCATATTAGAGCTCAAAAGCACAAATTGCTTAGTTCTTGACTTCTCATGAGCAGAAATGCTGTTTTAGTGCTTCTGAGCAAATTAACTCCAAACAAGCCTAGAAGTGCTTTAAACGTTGTTTCTCAGCGAGAGAAAGCCTTTTCATGCAGTTTCAAAGCAGAATTAGCCTTTTCAGTGTGTTTCTAGTTCTGGACACAAAAAGTCATATTAGAGCTCAAAAGCACAATTTGCTTAGTTCTTGACTTTTCATGACCAGAAATGCTGTTTTAGTGCTTCTGTGCAAATGAACTCAAAACAAGCCTAGAAGTGCTTTAAGCGTTGTTTTTCAGCGAGACAAAGCTTTTTCATGCAGTTTCAAAGCAGAATGATCCTTTTCAGAGTGTTTCTAGTTCTGGACACAAAAAGTCATATTAGTGCTCAAAAAGCACAATTTGCTTAGTTCTTGACTTTTCATGAGCAGAAATGCTGTTTTAGTGCTTCTGAGCAAATGAACTCAAAACAAGCCTAGAAGTGCTTTAAGCGTTGTTTCTCAGCGAGAGAAAGCCTTTTCATGCAGTTTCATAGCAGAATGAGCCTTTTCAGTGTGTTTCTAGTTCTGGACACAAAAAGTCATATTAGAGCTCAAAAGCACAAATTGCTTAGTTCTTGACTTTTCATGAGCAGAAATGCTGTTTTAGTGCTTCTGAGCAAATGAACTCAAAACAAGCTTAGAAGTGCTTTAAACCTTGTTTCTCAGCGAGAGAAAGCCTTTTCATGCAGTTTCAAAGCAGAATGAGCCTTTTCAGTGTTTTCTAGTTCTGGACACAAAAAGTCATATTAGAGCTCAAAAGCACAAATTGCTTAGTTCCTCTTCAGGAACTCGAGCTGCGTCACACAAGCGCTTTGGGAGCGCCTTCAGCGTGCGCCGTTCTGAACCACGTGTAAAGTCTGCCCAATGGAAGGAGGCGTCATGGGCGAGATAGCGTCGCCGACCAGGAAGTATAAAGTGGCGCTCTGCGATGCGGCACCAGCTTTCTGCGTTCAGTAAAGCGCTACATGTTATTGTCTGTATTGTCTAGCTAGCTTAAAGAGAATATATGGCTGATGATCAGAAATTAAAGAGAAAATCTAAAGCGAGGCACGCTGGTGTGCGTCGCGTTTCAAGCGGTGTGCTGATCCCTGCCCTCGTTATATCACGGGTGGGGACACACACAGCTTGTGCGTGGCGTGCCTGGGAGGCGAGCGCGCGGCGTCAGCCCTCGAGGGGACTGATTGTCGCATTGTTTGCAGCTACCGCTGCGAACACTCCGCTCGGAGGTCTCTCTTTCACGAGGAGACTTCACCAGCGTCCCCGAAGTGCGGGACCGCTTCCGCCGGCGGGCGGCGAGCGCGCGTCTGGGGATCGCAACTTCGATCTGGCGGAGGAGATGGAGGCGGGCTCGTCCCTTTCTCCGCCAGAGTCCGCCAGGTCGGCGCTCAATCCGTGGGTCGAAGCCCGTACTCCGGCTTAGCCCGGCCCGCGGGAGGCGTCCACTCGCGCTCACTCTTCCTCCGAGGAGGTTGATGTTGGCGTGGTGGGCGATGCGCCGTTACACTGCGCCGCAATATGAGGAGCTCTTAGAGGTGGTAACTCGTGCGGTTGCCAAATTAAACATCGATTGGCCCGCCGGGCGGTGCTGAGCCTCAGAAATCTAAATTGGATGAAAGGTTTCTGAGGCGAAGCAGCCACCTCTGAGGCGGAGCCTTCCATTCTTCCCAGACCTCCACAGTGAGCTGTCGAGGTCCTGGGAAGGCCGTACTCGCTCGTGTTTTCTCCCCCACGCTGCTAGTCATTACGGTAATGTGGCGGGAGTCGCGAGTGCGGCTATAAGCGATGCCCGGGTAGAGCAGTCTCTGGCTACCTATCTGTCCCCGGTGCGGCATCGTCTTTGAAGGCTCCGACCTTACCATCAAGGCCGCTGAGAACAACGTCGGCTTTGATGGCTAAAAGTCTGTGACAGCAGGATTGGCTGGGGCTTGCATGCACACTATGGCGGTGTTGCAGGCATACCAAGCCGACCTGCTGAAAAGAGATTGATGAGGAGAGGGGTCAGGTCCGATGACGCCGCAGAACTGCGTCGGACGGCTGACCTCTGCCTCCAGCGTCACTAAGGAGACCGCCCGTGCTGTAGAGGCGGTCTATATCATCCCTTGTGGCGCGGAGGCATCTCTGGCTGACCCTGTCCGACATGAAAGAAGCGGGACAGGGTCTGCCTGACTGGACGCCCCTGCAGCCTTCTGGCCTGTTGGCGACTCCGTTAATGAGGTCGTCGATAGGTACCAGGAGAGCCCGTAAACAGGCGGCGGCGTTCAGAGTTTCCTCAGCGTCGATCTCAGGGGGCATCGGGACGAGAGATGCCCCCCACGGCGTGCCGGCTCCTCATATAGGCATGTGCAAAAACAGGCGTCGCCTCTCGTTCCCCTAAAAAACAGCAGGGGCGGCGGCGCTCTGGGCGAGGGCTTCGGTCCTAAAGACCTGAGGGCCTTTTTGGACAGGAAGTCCACGGCCAGAAAGCCCCTGATATGAGTGGCTCAGGGCTTCTGAGGCTGCCCCTCCTGGGAGGATCAGTTAATGCCGGGTCAGGCGGCACCCGTTCCTCCTCAGGGCCCTCGGGAGTAACTCCGCTGTCTCTGCCCTCGTGCCAGAGTGCGGAGGCTTCCAGCTGCGTTTCCCCAGCGGATTCACCGGTGCGTCACGGCGGGAGCGCTTCCCCTGCGGGGTCCGTTTACAGCTAGCCCGTTGTCTGCCTGCGGTCAACGTTTCAGGCCACCGGGTTACCTGTATCTCACACACCAGAGGTCAGCCTCGAGAGGCTGATTCCCATAATGATTATTTTGCAGCGTGGAAACTTCTGCCAAATGTATCTCAATGGGTCATACTAACGATAGAAAGGCTATCGAATTCAGTTCGGTTTTCCACCACCGACATTCAGAAGTCACACCGACAGTAGTCGGCCCCAGCAGGCTCTGGTGATGGAACAGGAAGTAGGATCCTGCTCAGGAAGGAGGCCATCGAGGTGGTCCCTCCTCATGCTGTGGAATCTGGGTTTTACAGCCGCTACTTCATTGTTCCAAGAAGGGCGGGGTTGCGTCCTATCCTAGATCTGAGGTCTTGAACCGCTCAGTCAGCAGACTGAAGTTCAAAATGCTTACCATCAAGCATGTGGTGACTCAAATCAGATCCGAGGACTGGTTTGTCAACATAGATCTGAAAGCGCATACTTCCATATATCCATCCTTCCTCAACACAGGAAGTTTCTGAGGTTAAGCTTTGAGGCGTAGCATACCAATATCTCAGTACTTCCGTTCGGCCTAGCACTCTCACCCCGCACATTTCTGAAGTGTATGGATGCAGCTCTGGCTCCACTGAGACTCCAGGGCATCCGCATACTCAATTATATCGACGATTGGTTGATATTAGCTCAATCAGAGCAGATGGCAGTTCAACATCGAGATGTTGTTCTGTCTCACATGGGAGCTGGGTTTGAGACTGAGCGCCAAGAAGAGTGTATTGCGTCCCGCTCAGAGGACCACATACCTAGGCGTGGTGTGGGATTCGACCACAATGTGGGCACGCTTGTCTCCTGCCCGTGTGCAGTCAATCCTCATGTCAGTCGAGAGAGTCAGGGAAGGCCAGTCATTCACTGTCAAGCAGTATCAGAGACTGTTGGGCCTGATGGCAGCTGCGTCAGCGTGATACCCTTTGGCCTGCTGTACATGAGACCCCTACAGTGGTGGCTCAGGACCAGGGGTTCTCCCGAGAAACCCACTCCGCAAGATCAAAGTGTCACGCCGTGCAGTTCGGGCCTTAGACTTGTGGAGAAGCCTTGGTTCCTGAATCAGGGCCCAAGGTTAGGAGCTCTATGTCGCGGACCTCCTTGCGACAGATGCATCCCTAACCGGTTGGGGCGCAGTATTGAGCAGGCGCCCGGCCCACGGTCTGTGGGCGATCACCACCAGGGTGGCACATCAATCTGCTAGAGATGTTAGCGGTATTTCGTGCTTTGAAGCACTTTCTCCCAGACCTGAGAGGTCACCATGTGTTGGTGCACACCGACAACACAGCGGTGGTCTCTTACATCAACCACCAGGGAGGTCTGCGTTCGCGCCCCTTGAACAAGCTGGCGCACCAGATCCTTGTGTGGTCCCAGGGCAAAATCTGCTCGCTGAGGCGATCTACATCCTGGGCATCTCAATGCGAGGAGCCGACACCCTGTCGAGACAGGGGGTTGAGGCCGGGGAATGGATGCTTCACCCCGGCGTGGTGAAGCAGATCTGGTCGAGATTTTACCAGGCAGAGGTGGACCTCTTTGCTTCTGGGGAATGCACAATGTCCCCTCTGGTTCTCTCTAGTTCATCCAGCTCCCCTGGGACTGGATGCCATGTCTCTGAGCGTGGCCAAGGTGTCGCCTGTCGCATTTCCCCGATTGCCCTGCTCCCGGGGTTCTGGCGAGAGTGCGCCAGGGCGGAGTCAGACTACTGTTGGTAGCCCGTTCTGGCCGGGCCGAGTATGGTTTGCGGACCTTATCGGCCTAGTAGGCGGTCATCCGTGGGAGATCCCCTGAGGCCGGATCTACTCTCTCAGGCGGGGAACAATAGTTCACCCTCGCCCGGAGTTATTGAAGCTGTGGGTGTGGCCCCTGAGGCACAACTCATAGCCTCTGGTCTTTCAGCTGAGGTTGTTGAGACCATCCTCCAATCCAGAGCTCCTCTACGAGGAGCGCGTATGCCAGGAGGTGGGAAATGTTCACTTCCTGGTGTGGAGATCGCCACTTAAACCCAGTTAACTGCCCAGTAGGTTCAGTGCTGGAGTTCCTTCAGGCGAGATTCTCCACCGGGTTATCCACTCCACCCTAAAGGTCTCACGTGGCAGCTATATCTGCATATCATGACCCTATTGGTGGCCACTCAGTGGGTAAACACCCCGTAGTTACCACGATTCCTCCACGGTGTGCTGAGGCTGAGACCTCCAGTGCGGACCAGAATTCCCCCCTGGGATTTGGTTGTGGTGTTAGAGGCTCTGTGTAAGGCACCCTTGAGCCTCGAAGAGGTTCCTTACCGGTCTTATCTTTTAAGACAGCATTTCTCCTCGCCATCACCTCTCTGCGGAGGGTGGGAGATCTGCAGGCCCTCTCAGTGGCCCCTACTCACCTGGACTTTGCCCCAGGCATGTCCAAGGCTTTTATACCCACAGTGGGTTATACACCTAAAGTGCCCTCTGTTACACCACAGCCGATCGTACTGCAGGCCTTCTGTCCTCCCCCCTTCCAGGATCCAGACCAGCGGAAGTTCAACTGCATGTGTCCAGTGCGAGCACTGGACACTTATGTCTTGCAGGACTGCGTCTCTGCGGAGTCGGACCAATTACTTATTTGTTTTGGTCCGACAAATAGAAAGTGGCGCTGCCGCTAAGCGGACTGTTAGCAGGTGGATAGTTGAGGCTATCCACCTGGCCTATGAAGCCTCTGCACTCCCATGCCCTCTCGGGGTCAGAGCGCACTCTACAAAGAGTATGGCGGCCTCTAAGGCCTATCTTAGCGGTGTCCCCTCGGGGACATCTGCAACGCTTCTTGAGGTAGTCCACGCCCTCCACTTTTGCCGGTTTATAACTTGGACATGAGGGCTGCTCCTGGCTCCTCTGTCCTTTCCTGATGGGTGGTCTGAGGACCCCTTTTCAGGCAGGGCCTTGGAATTATGGCGGCGTGGGCATCTCGTTCCCAAAGCGTTTGTGCGCGTTTGTGGCGCCGGGTTCTGAATGTAACCATGGTTCTCTGAAGAGAGCGTCTGCCAGATTCGCACCCCTGAATGTAACCATGGTTCCTCTAGGCGAGCCTGGTCGGCGCGCTGGCGCGTCTCGATGGGCGATGCGTAGTTTCAGAGCGGCGCCCGCGTTTCCCAAAGCCTGCGTGGCGCGGCCTTCAGTTCTAGAGGAACCATGGTTACATTAATCGTAACCTGAGGCGTTCTTGACCTTTCATGAGCAGAAATGCTGTTTTAGTGCTTCTGAGAAAATGAACTCAAAACAAGCCTAGAAGTGCATTAAGCGTTGTTTCTCAGCGAGAGAAAGCCTTTTCATGCAGTTTCAAAGCAGAATGAGCCGCAGTGTGTTTCTAGTTCCTGGAGGAAAAAGTCATATTAGAGCTCAAAAAGCACAATTTGCTTAGTTCTTGACTTTTCATGACCAGAAATGCTGTTTTAGTGCTTCTGAGCAAATGAACTCAAAACAAGCCTAGAAGTGCTTTAAGCGTTGTTTCTCAGCGAGAGAAAGCTTTTCATGCAGTTTCAAAACAGAATGAGCCTTTTCAGTGTGTTTCTAGTTCTGGACACAAAAAGTCATATTAGAGCTCAAAAAGCACAATTTGCTTAGTTCTTGACTTTTCATGAGCAGAAATGCTGTTTTAGTGCTTCTGAGCAAATGAACTCAAAACAAGCCTAGAATTGCTTTAAGCGTTGTTTCTCAGTGAGAGAAAGCTTTTTCATGCAGTTTCAAAGCAGAATGAGCCTTTTCAGTGTGTTTCTAGTTCTGGACACAAAAAGTCATATTAGAGCTCAAAAGCACAATTTGCTTAGTTCTTGACTTTTCATGAGCAGAAATGCTGTTTTAGTGCTTCTGAGCAAATGAACTCAAAACAAGCCTAGAAGTGCTTTAAGCGTTGTTTCTCAGTGCGAGAAAGCTTTTTCATGCAGTTTCAAAGCAGAATGAGCCTTTTCAGTGTGTTTCTAGTTCTGGACACAAAAAGTCATATTAGAGCTCAAAAGCACAAATTGCTTAGTTCTTGACTTTTCATGAGCAGAAATGCTGTTTTAGTGCTTCTGAGCAAATGAACTCAAAACAAGCCTAGAAGTGCTTTAAGCGTTGTTTCTCAGCGAGAGAAAGCTTTTTCATGCAGTTTCAAAGCAGAATGAGCCTTTTCAGTGTGTTTCTAGTTCTGGACACAAAAAGTCATATTAGAGCTCAAAAGCACAATTTGCTTAGTTCTTGACTTTTCATGAGCAGAAATGCTGTTTTAGTGCTTCTGTGCAAATGAACTCAAAACAAGCCTAGAAGTGCTTTAAGCGTTGTTTTCAGCGAGAGAAAGCTTTTTCATGCAGTTTCAAAGCAGAATGATCCTTTTCAGTGTGTTTCTAGTTCTGGACACAAAAAGTCATATTAGAGCTCAAAAGCACAATTTGCTTAGTTCTTGACTTTTCATGAGCAGAAATGCTGTTTTAGTGCTTCTGAGCAAATGAACTCAAAACAAGCCTAGAAGTGCTTTAAGCGTTGTTTCTCAGCGAGAGAAAGCCTTTTCATGCAGTTTCAAAGCAGAATGAGGCCTTTTCAGAGTGTTTCTAGTTCTGGACACAAAAAGTCATATTAGAGCTCAAAAAGCACAAATTGCTTAGTTCTTGACTTTTCATGAGCAGAAATGCTGTTTTAGTGCTTCTGAGCAAATGAACTCAAAACAAGCCTGAAGTGCTTTAAGCGTTGTTTCTCAGCGAGAGAAAGCCTTTTCATGCAGTTTCAAAGCAGAATGAGCCTTTTCAGTGTGTTTCTAGTTCTGGACACAAAAAGTCATATTAGAGCTCAAAAAGCACAATTTGCTTAGTTCTTGACTTTTCATGAGCAGAAATGCTGTTTTAGTGCTTCTGAGCAAATGAACTCAAAACAAGCCTAGAAGTGCTTTAAGCGTTGTTTCTCAGCGAGAAAGCTTTTTCATGCAGTTTCAAAGCAGAATGAGCCTTTTCAGTGTGTTTCTAGTTCTGGACACAAAAAGTCATATTAGAGCTCAAAAAGCACAAATTGCTTAGTTCTTGACCTTTCATGAGCAGAAATGCTGTTTTAGTGCTTCTGAGAAAATGAACTCAAAACAAGCCTAGAAGTGCTTTAAACGTTGTTTCTCAGCGAGAGAAAGCTTTTTCATGCAGTTTCAAAGCAGAATGAGCTTTTTCAGTGTGTTTCTAGTTCTGGACACAAAAGTCATATTAGAGCTCAAAAAGCACAATTTGCTTAGTTCTTGACTTTTCATGAGCAGAAATGCTGTTTTAGTGCTTCTGAGCAAATGAACTCAAAACAAGCCTAGAAGTGCTTTAAGCGTTGTTTCTCAGCGAGAAAGCTTTTCATGCAGTTTCAAAGCAGAATGAGCCTTTTCAGTGTGTTTCTAGTTCTGGACACAAAAGTCATATTAGAGCTCAAAAGCACAAATTGCTTAGTTCTTGACTTTTCATGAGCAGAAATGCTGTTTTAGTGCTTCTGAGCAAATGAACTCAAAACAAGCCTAGAAGTGCTTTAAGCGTTGTTTCTCAGCGAGAGAAAGCTTTTTCATGCAGTTTCAAAGCAGAATGAGCCTTTTCAGTGTGTTTCTAGTTCTGGACACAAAAAGTCATATTAGAGCTCAAAAAGCACAAATTGCTTAGTTCTTGACTTTTCATGAGCAGAAATGCTGTTTTAGTGCTTCTGAGCAAATGAACTCAAAACAAGCCTAGAAGTGCTTTTAAGCGTTGTTTCTCAGCGAGAGAAAGCTTTTCATGCAGTTTCAAAGCAGAATGAGCCTTTTCAGTGTGTTTCTAGTTCTGGACACAAAAGTCATATTAGAGCTCAAAAGCACAAATTGCTTAGTTCTTGACTTTTCATGAGCAGAAATGCTGTTTTAGTGCTTCTGAGCAAATGAACTCAAAACAAGCCTAGAAGTGCTTTAAACGTTGTTTCTCAGCGAGAGAAAGCTTTTTCATGCAGTTTCAAAGCAGAATGAGCCTTTTCAGTGTGTTTCTAGTTCTGGACACAAAAAGTCATATTAGAGCTCAAAAAGCACAAATTGCTTAGTTCTTGACTTTTCATGAGCAGAAATGCTGTTTTAGTGCTTTTGAGCAAATGAACTCAAAACAAGCCTAGAAGTGCTTTAAGCGTTGTTTCTCCAGCGAGAAAGCTTTTTCATGCAGTTTCAAAGCAGAATGAGCCTTTTCAGTGTGTTTCTAGTTCTGGACACAAAAAGTCATATTAGAGCTCAAAAAGCACAAATTGCTTAGTTCTTGACTTTTCATGAGCAGAAATGCTGTTTTAGTGCTTCTGAGCAAATATACTCAAAACAAGCCTACAAGTGCTTTAAGCGTTGTTTCTCAGCGAGAAAGCCTTTTCATGCAGTTTCAAAGCAGAATGAGCCTTTTCAGTGTGTTTCTAGTTCTGGACACAAAAAGTCATATTAGAGCTCAAAAAGCACAAATTGCTTAGTTCTTGACTTTTCATGAGCAGAAATGCTGTTTTAGTGCTTCTGAGCAAATGAACTCAAAACAAGCCTAGAAGTGCTTTAAACGTTGTTTCTCAGCGAGAGAAAGCTTTTCATGCAGTTTCAAAGCAGAATGAGCCTTTTCAGTGTGTTTCTAGTTCTGGACACAAAAAAGTCATATTAGAGCTCAAAAAGCGCAATTTGCTTAGTTCTTGACTTTTCATGAGCAGAAATGCTGTTTTAGTGCTTCTGAGCAAATGAACTCAAAACAAGCCTAGAAGTGCTTTAAGCGTTGTTTCTCAGCGAGAAAGCTTTTCATGCAGTTTCAAAGCAGAATGAGCCTTTTCAGTGTGTTTCTAGTTCTGGACACAAAAAGTCATATTAGAGCTCAAAAAGCACAATTTGCTTAGTTCTTGACTTTTCATGAGCAGAAATGCTGTTTTTAGTGCTTCTGAGCAAATGAACTCAAAACAAGCCTAGAAGTGCTTTAAACGTTGTTTCTCAGCGAGAGAAAGCTTTTTCATGCAGTTTCAAAGCAGAATGAGCCTTTTCAGTGTGTTTCTAGTTCTGGACACAAAAAGTCATATTAGAGCTCAAAACGCACAATTTGCTTAGTTCTTGACTTTTCATGAGCAGAAATGCTGTTTTAGTGCTTCTGAGCAAATGAACTCAAAACAAGCCTAGAAGTGCTTTAAGCGTTGTTTCTCAGCGAGAGAAAGCCTTTTCATGCAGTTTCAAAGCAGAATGAGCCTTTTCAGTGTGTTTCTAGTTCTGGACACAAAAAGTCATATTAGAGCTCAAAAAGCACAATTTGCTTAGTTCTTGACTTTTCATGAGCAGAAATGCTGTTTTAGTGCTTCTGAGCAAATGAACTCAAAACAAGCCTAGAAGTGCTTTAAACGTTGTTTCTCAGCGAGAGAAAGCCTTTTCATGCAGTTTCAAAAGCAGAATGAGCCTTTTCAGTGTGTTTCTAGTTCTGGACACAAAAGTCATATTAGAGCTCAAAAAGCACAAATTGCTTAGTTCTTGACTTTTCATTGAGCAGAAATGCTGTTTTAGATGCTTCTGAGCAAATGAACTCAAAACAAGCCTAGAAGTGCTTTAAACGTTGTTTCTCAGCGAGAGAAAAGCTTTTCATGCAGTTTCAAAGCAGAATGAGCCTTTTTAGTGTGTTTCTAGTTCTGGACACAAAAAGTCATATTAGAGCTCAAAAGCACAAATTGCTTAGTTCTTGACTTTTCATGAGCAGAAATGCTGTTTTAGTGCTTCTGAGAGCAAATGAACTCAAAACAAGCCTAGAAGTGCTTTAAGCGTGTTTTCTCAGCGAGAAAAGCTTTTCATGCAGTTTCAAAGCAGAATGAGCCTTTTCAGTGTGTTTCTAGTTCTGGACACAAAAAGTCATATTAGAGCTCAAAAGCACAAATTGCTTAGTTCTTGACCTTTCATAAACAGAAATGCTGTTTTAGTGCTTCTGAGCAAATGAACTCAAAACAAGCCTAGAAGTGCTTTAAGCGTTGTTTCTCAGCGAGAAAACCTTTTCATGCAGTTTCAAAGCAGAATGAGCCTTTTCAGTGTGTTTCTAGTTCTGGACACAAAAAAAAGTCATATTAGAGCTCAAAAGCACAAATTGCTTGGTTCTTGACTTTTCATAAGCAGAAATGCTGTTTTAGTAACTACTGAGCAAATGAACTCAAAACAAGCCTAGAAGTGCTTTAAACGTTGTTTCTCAGCTTGAGAGAAAGCCTTTTCATGCAGTTTCAAAGCAGAATGAGCCTTTTCAGTGTGTTTCTAGTTCTGGACACAAAAAGTCATATTAGAAGCTCAAAAGCACAAATTGCTTAGTTCTTGACTTTTCATGAGCAGAAATGCTGTTTTAGTGCTTCTGAGCAAATGAACTCAAAACAAGCCTAGAAGTGCTTTAAGCGTTGTTTCTCAGAAAGCGAGAGAAAGCCTTTTCATGCAGTTTCAAAGCAGAATGAGCCTTTTCAGTGTGTTTCTAGTTCTGGACACAAAAAGTCATATTAGAGCTCAAAAAGCACAAATTGCTTAGTTCTTGACTTTTCATGAGCAGAAATGCTGTTTTAGTGCTTCTGAGCAAATGAACTCCAAAAACAAGCCTAAGTGCTTTAGCGTTGTTTCTCAGCGAGAGAAAGCTTTTTTTCATGCAGTTTCAAAGCAGAATGAGCCTTTTCAGTGTGTTTCTAGTTCTGGACACAAAAAGTCATATTAGAGCTCAAAAAGCACAAATTGCTTAGTTCTTGACTTTTCATGAGCAGAAATGCTGTTTTAGTGCTTCTGAGCAAATGAACTCAAAACAAGCCTAGAAGTGCTTTAAGCGTTGTTTTCTCAGCGAGAGAAAGCTTTTTCATGCAGTTTCAAAGCAGAATAGGAGCCTTTTCAGTGTGTTTCTAGTTCTGGACACAAAAAGTCATATTAGAGCTCAAAAGCACAAATTGCTTAGTTCTTGACTTTTCATGAGCAGAAATGCTGTTTTAGTGCTTCTGAGCAAATGAACTCAAAACAAGCCTAGAAGTGCTTTAGCGTTGTTTCTCAGCGAGAAAGCCTTTTCATGCAGTTTCAAAGCAGAATGAGCCTTTTCAGTGTGTTTCTAGTTCTGGACACAAAAAGTCATATTAGAGCTCAAAAGCACAATTTGCTTAGTTCTTGACTTTTCATGAGCAGAAATGCTGTTTTAGTGCTTCTGAGCAAATGAACTCAAAAACAAGCCTAGAAGTGCTTTAAGCGTTGTTTCTCAGCGAAGAGAAAGCTTTTTCATGCAGTTTCAAAGCAGAATGAGCCTTTTCAGTGTGTTTCTAGTTCTGGACACAAAAAGTCATATTAGAGCTCAAAAGCACAATTTGTAGTTCTTGACTTTTCATGAGCAGAAATGCTGTTTTAGTGCTTCTGAGCAAATGAACTCAAAAAACAAGCCTAGAAGTGCTTTAAACGTTGTTTCTCAGCGAGAGAAAGCTTTTCATGCAGTTTCAAAGCAGAATGAGCCTTTTCAGTGTGTTTCTAGTTCTGGACACAAAAGTCATATTAGAGCTCAAAAAGCACAATTTGTAGTTCTTGACTTTTCATGAGCAGAAATGCTGTTTTAGTGCTTCTGAGCAAATGAACTCAAAACAAGCCTAGAAAGTGCTTTAAACGTTGTTTCTCAGCGAGAAAGCTTTTCATGCAGTTTCAAAGCAGAATGAGCCTTTTCAGTGTGTTTCTAGTTCTGGACACAAAAGTCATATTAGAGCTCAAAAAGCACAAATTGCTTAGTTCTTGACTTTTCATGAGCAGAAATGCTGTTTTTAAGTGCTTCTGAACAAATGAACTCAAAACAAGCCTAGAAGTGCTTTAGCGTTGTTTCTCAGCGAGAGAAAGCTTTTTCATGCAGTTTCAAAGCAGAATGAGCCTTTTCAGTGTGTTTCTAGTTCTGGACACAAAAAGTCATATGGAGGCTCAAAAAGCACAAATTGCTTAGTTCTTGACTTTTCATGAGCAGAAATGCTGTTTAGTGCTTCTGAGCAAATGAACTCAAAACAAGCCTAGAAGTGCTTTAAGCGTTGTTTCTCCCAGCGGGGAAGAGAAAGCTTTTCATGCAGTTTCAAGCAGAATGAGCCTTTTCAGTGTGTTTCTAGTTCTGGACACAAAAAGTCATATTAGAGCTCAAAAAGCACAAATTGTAGTTCTTGACTTTCATGAGCAGAAATGCTGTTTTAGTGCTTCTGAGCAAATGAACTCAAAAAACAAACCTAGAAGTGCTTTACAAGCGTTGTTTCTCAGCGAAGAAAGCTTTTCATGCAGTTTCAAAGCAGAATGAGCCTTTTCAGTGTGTTTCTAGTTCTGGACACAAAAGTCATATTAGAGCTCAAAAGCACAAATTGCTTAGTTCTTGACTTTCATGAGCAGAAATGCTGTTTTAGTGCTTCTGAGCAAATGAACTCAAAACAAGCCTAGAAGTGCTTTAGCGTTGTTTCTCAGCGAGAAAGCCTTTTCATGCAGTTTCAAAGCAGAATGAGCCCTTTTCAGTGTGTTTCTAGTTCTGGACACAAAAAAGTCATACTGAAGCTCAAAAGCACAAATTGCTTAGTTCTTGACTTTTCATAGAGCAGAAATGCTGTTTTTAGTGCTTCTGAGCAAATGAACTCCAAAACAAGCCTAAGAAAGTGCTTTAAACGTTGTTTCTCAGCGAGAAAGCCTTTTCATGCAGTTTCAAAGCAGAATGAGCATTTTTCAGTGTGTTTCTAGTTCTGGACACAAAAAGTCATATTAAGAGCTCAAAAGCACAAATTGCTTAGTTCTTGACTTTTCATGAGCAGAAATGCTGTTTTAGTGCTTCTGAGCAAATTAACTCAAAACAAGCCTAGAAGTGCTTTAAACGCGTTGTTTCTCAGCGAGAGAAAGCTTTTTCATGCAATTTCAAAGCAGAATGAGCCTTTCAGTGTGTTTCTAGTTCTGGACACAAAGTCATATTAGAGCTCAAAAAAGCACAATTTGCTTAGTTCTTGACTTTTCATGAGCAGAAATGCTGTTTTAGATGGCTGAGCAAAATGAACTCAAAACAAGCCTAGAAGTGCTTTAAGCGTTGTTTCTACTCAGCGAGAGAAAGCCTTATCATGCAGTTTCAAAGCAGGAATGAGCCTTTTCAGTGTGTTTCTAGTTCTGGACACAAAAAGTCATATTAGAGCTCAAAAAGCACAAAATTGCTTAGTTCTTGACTTTTCATGAGCAGAAATGCTGTTTTAGTGCTTCTGAGCAAATGAACTCAAAACAAGCCTAGAAGTGCTTTAAGCGTTGTTTCTCAGCGAGAAAAGCTTTTCATGCAGTTTCAAAGCAGAATGAGCCTTTTCAGTGTGTTTCTAGTTCTGGACACAAAAAGTCATATTAGAGCTCAAAAAGCACAAATTGCTTAGTTCTTGACTTTTCATGAGCAGAAATGCTGTTTTAGTGCTTCTGAGCAAATGAACTCAAAACAAGCCTAGAAGTGCTTTAAGCGTTGTTTCTCAGCGAGAGAAAGCTTTTTCATGCAGTTTCAAAGCAGAATGAGCCTTTTCAGTGTGTTTCTAGTTCTGGACACAAAAAGTCATATTAGAGCTCAAAAGCACAAATTGCTTAGTTCTTGACTTTTCATGAGCAGAAATGCTGTTTTAGTGCTTCTGAGCAAATGAACTCAAAACAAGCCTAGAAGTGCTTTAAGCGTTGTTTCTCAGCGAGAAAAGCTTTTCATGCAGTTTCAAAGCAGAATGAGCCTTTTCAGTGTGTTTCTAGTTCTGGACACAAAAAGTCATATTAGAGCTCAAAAGCACAAATTGCTTAGTTCTTGACTTTTCATGAGCAGAAATGCTGTTTTAGTGCTTCTGAGCAAATGAACTCAAAACAAGCCTAGAAGTGCTTTAAGCGTTGTTTCTCAGAGAGAAAGCTTTTTCATGCAGTTTCAAAGCAGAATGAGCCTTTTCAGTGTGTTTCTAGTTCTGGACACAAAAAGTCATATTAGAGCTCAAAAGCACAAATTGCTTAGTTCTTGACTTTTCATGAGCAGAAATGCTGTTTTAGTGCTTCTGAGCAAATGAACTCAAAACAAGCCTAGAAGTGCTTTAAGCGTTGTTTCTCAGCGAGAAAGCTTTTTCATGCAGTTTCAAAGCAGAATGAGCCTTTTCAGTGTGTTTCTAGTTCTGGACACAAAAAGTCATATTAGAGCTCAAAAGCACAAATTGCTTAGTTCTTGACTTTTCATGAGCAGAAATGCTGTTTTAGTGCTTCTGAGCAAATGAACTCAAAACAAGCCTAGAAGTGCTTTAAGCGTTGTTTCTCAGCGAGAGAAAGCTTTTTCATGCAGTTTCAAAGCAGAATGAGCCTTTTCAGTGTGTTTCTAGTTCTGGACACAAAAAGTCATATTAGAGCTCAAAAGCACAAATTGCTTAGTTCTTGACTTTTCATGAGCAGAAATGCTGTTTTAGTGCTTCTGAGCAAATGAACTCAAAACAAGCCTAGAAGTGCTTTAAAGCGTTGTTTCTCAGCGAGAAAGCTTTTCATGCAGTTTCAAAGCAGAATGAGCCTTTTCAGTGTGTTTCTAGTTCTGGACACAAAAAGTCATATTAGAGCTCAAAAGCACAAATTGCTTAGTTCTTGACTTTTCATGAGCAGAAATGCTGTTTTAGTGCTTCTGAGCAAATGAACTCAAAACAAGCCTAGAAGTGCTTTAAGCGTTGTTTCTCAGCGAGAGAAAGCTTTTTCATGCAGTTTCAAAGCAGAATGAGAGCCTTTTCAGTGTGTTTCTAGTTCTGGACACAAAAAGTCATATTAGAGCTCAAAAGCACAAATTGCTTAGTTCTTGACTTTTCATGAGCAGAAATGCTGTTTTAGTGCTTCTGAGCAAATGAACTCAAAACAAGCCTAGAAGTGCTTTAAGCGTTGTTTCTCAGCGAGAAAGCTTTTCATGCAGTTTCAAAGCAGAATGAGCCTTTTCAGTGTGTTTCTAGTTCTGGACACAAAAAGTCATATTAGAGCTCAAAAAGCACAAATTGCTTAGTTCTTGACTTTTCATGAGCAGAAATGCTGTTTTAGTGCTTCTGAGCAAATGAACTCAAAACAAGCCTAGAAGTGCTTTAGCGCGTTGTTTCTCAGAGAGAAAGCTTTTCATGCAGTTTCAAAGCAGAATGAGCCTTTTCAGTGTGTTTCTAGTTCTGGACACAAAAAGTCATATTAGAGCTCAAAAGCACAAATTGCTTAGTTCTTGACTTTTCATGAGCAGAAATGCTGTTTTAGTGCTTCTGAGCAAATGAACTCAAAACAAGCCTAGAAGTGCTTTAAGCGTTGTTTCTCAGCGAGAGAAGCTTTTTCATGCAGTTTCAAAGCAGAATGAGCCTTTTCAGTGTGTTTCTAGTTCTGGACACAAAAAGTCATATTAGAGCTCAAAAGCACAAATTGCTTAGTTCTTGACTTTTCATGAGCAGAAATGCTGTTTTAGTGCTTCTGAGCAAATGAACTCAAAACAAGCCTAGAAGTGCTTTAAGCGTTGTTTCTCAGCGAGAGAAAGCTTTTCATGCAGTTTCAAAGCAGAATGAGCCTTTTCAGTGTGTTTCTAGTTCTGGACACAAAAAGTCATATTAGAGCTCAAAAGCACAAATTGCTTAGTTCTTGACTTTTCATGAGCAGAAATGCTGTTTTAGTGCTTCTGAGCAAATGAACTCAAAACAAGCCTAGAAGTGCTTTAAGCGTTGTTTTCTCAGAGAGAAAGCTTTTCATGCAGTTTCAAAGCAGAATGAGCCTTTTCAGTGTGTTTCTAGTTCTGGACACAAAAAGTCATATTAGAGCTCAAAAGCACAAATTGCTTAGTTCTTGACTTTTCATGAGCAGAAATGCTGTTTTAGTGCTTCTGAGCAAATGAACTCAAAACAAGCCTAGAAGTGCTTTAAACGTTGTTTCTCAGCGAGAGAAAGCTTTTCATGCAGTTTCAAAGCAGAATGAGCCTTTTCAGTGTGTTTCTAGTTCTGGACACAAAAGTCATATTAGAGCTCAAAAAGCACAAATTGCTTAGTTCTTGACTTTTCATGAGCAGAAATGCTGTTTTAGTGCTTCTGAGCAAATGAACTCAAAACAAGCCTAGAAGTGCTTTAAACGTTGTTTCTCAGCGAGAGAAAGCCTTTTCATGCAGTTTCAAAGCAGAATGAGCCTTTTCAGTGTGTTTCTAGTTCTGGACACAAAAAGTCATATTAGAGCTCAAAAAGCACAAATTGCTTAGTTCTTGACTTTTCATGAGCAGAAATGCTGTTTTAGTGCTTCTGAGCAAATGAACTCAAAACAAGCCTAGAAGTGCTTTAAGCGTTGTTTCTAAGCGAGAGAAAGCTTTTTCATGCAGTTTCAAAGCAGAATGAGCCTTTTCAGTGTGTTTCTAGTTCTGGACACAAAAAGTCATATTAGAGCTCAAAAAGCACAAATTGCTTAGTTCTTGACTTTTCATGAGCAGAAATGCTGTTTTAGTGCTTCTGAGCAAATGAACTCAAAACAAGCCTAGAAGTGCTTTAAGCGTTGTTTCTCAGCGAGAAAGCTTTTTCATGCAGTTTCAAAGCAGAATGAGCCTTTTCAGTGTGTTTCTAGTTCTGGACACAAAAAGTCATATTAGAGCTCAAAAGCACAAATTGCTTAGTTCTTGACTTTTCATGAGCAGAAATGCTGTTTTAGTGCTTCTGAGCAAATGAACTCAAAACAAGCCTAGAAGTGCTTTAAACGTTGTTTCTCAGCGAGAGAAAGCTTTTCATGCAGTTTCAAAGCAGAATGAGCCTTTTCAGTGTGTTTCTAGTTCTGGACACAAAAAGTCATATTAGAGCTCAAAAAGCACAAATTGCTTAGTTCTTGACTTTTCATGAGCAGAAATGCTGTTTTAGTGCTTCTTCTGAGCAAATGAACTCAAAACAAGCCTAGAAGTGCTTTAAGCGTTGTTTCTCAGCGAGAGAAAGCTTTTTCATGCAGTTTCAAAGCAGAATGAGCCTTTTCAGTGTGTTTCTAGTTCTGGACACAAAAAGTCATATTAGAGCTCAAAAGCACAATTTGCTTAGTTCTTGACTTTTCATGAGCAGAAATGCTGTTTTAGTGCTTCTGAGCAAATGAACTCAAAACAAGCCTAGAAGTGCTTTAAACGTTGTTTCTCAGCGAGAGAAAGCTTTTCATGCAGTTTCAAAGCAGAATGAGCCTTTTCAGTGTGTTTCTAGTTCTGGACACAAAAAGTCATATTAGAGCTCAAAAAGCACAAATTGCTTAGTTCTTGACTTTTCATGAGCAGAAATGCTGTTTTAGTGCTTCTGAGCAAATGAACTCAAAACAAGCCTAGAAGTGCTTTAAACGTTGTTTCTCAGCGAGAAAGCTTTTTCATGCAGTTTCAAAGCAGAATGAGCCTTTTCAGTGTGTTTCTAGTTCTGGACACAAAAAGTCATATTAGAGCTCAAAAGCACAAATTGCTTAGTTCTTGACTTTTCATGAGCAGAAATGCTGTTTTAGTGCTTCTGAGCAAATGAACTCAAAACAAGCCTAGAAGTGCTTTAAGCGTTGTTTCTCAGCGAGAGAAAGCTTTTTCATGCAGTTTCAAAGCAGAATGAGCCTTTTCAGTGTGTTTCTAGTTCTGGACACAAAAAGTCATATTAGAGCTCAAAAGCACAAATTGCTTAGTTCTTGACTTTTCATGAGCAGAAATGCTGTTTTAGTGCTTCTGAGCAAATGAACTCAAAACAAGCCTAGAAGTGCTTTAAGCGTTGTTTCTCAGCGAGAGAAAGCTTTTCATGCAGTTTCAAAGCAGAATGAGCCTTTTCAGTGTGTTTCTAGTTCTGGACACAAAAAGTCATATTAGAGCTCAAAAAGCACAAATTGCTTAGTTCTTGACTTTTCATGAGCAGAAATGCTGTTTTAGTGCTTCTGAGCAAATGAACTCAAAACAAGCCTAGAAGTGCTTTAAGCGTTGTTTCTCAGCGAGAAAGCTTTTCATGCAGTTTCAAAGCAGAATGAGCCTTTTCAGTGTGTTTCTAGTTCTGGACACAAAAAGTCATATTAGAGCTCAAAAAGCACAAATTGCTTAGTTCTTGACTTTTCATGAGCAGAAATGCTGTTTTAGTGCTTCTGAGCAAATGAACTCAAAACAAGCCTAGAAGTGCTTTAAGCGTTGTTTCTCAGCGAGAGAAAGCTTTTCATGCAGTTTCAAAGCAGAATGAGCCTTTTCAGTGTGTTTCTAGTTCTGGACACAAAAAGTCATATTAGAGCTCAAAAGCACAAATTGCTTAGTTCTTGACTTTTCATGAGCAGAAATGCTGTTTTAGTGCTTCTGAGCAAATGAACTCAAAACAAGCCTAGAAGTGCTTTAAGCGTTGTTTCTCAGCGAGAGAAAGCTTTTTCATGCAGTTTCAAAGCAGAATGAGCCTTTTCAGTGTGTTTCTAGTTCTGGACACAAAAAGTCATATTAGAGCTCAAAACGCACAATTTGCTTAGTTCTTGACTTTTCATGAGCAGAAATGCTGTTTTAGTGCTTCTGAGCAAATGAACTCAAAACAAGCCTAGAAGTGCTTTAAGCGTTGTTTCTCAGCGAGAAAGCTTTTCATGCAGTTTCAAAGCAGAATGAGCCTTTTCAGTGTGTTTCTAGTTCTGGACACAAAAAGTCATATTAGAGCTCAAAAAGCACAAATTGCTTCAAAGCAGAATGAGCCTTTTCAGTGTGTTTCTAGTTCTGGACACAAAAAGTCATATTAGAGCTCAAAAGCACAATTTGCTTAGTTCTTGACTTTTCATGAGCAGAAATGCTGTTTTAGTGCTTCTGAGCAAATGACCTCAAAACA